>NC_140245.1:15591927-15629427 GCF_949987555.1 Borostomias antarcticus | reverse complement strand
TGCTCCAGGGTGCTGTCCAGGGTACCTCTATGATCTCTGTCTGGGCGTGTTTGGTCCAGAAGGCCTGAGGTGGCGTGGTGCAGCTCACCGCTACGAAGGTGTTGGGCTTCCGGTCCAACGACGGGGTCACCAGGTCAGTGCAGGCTAGCGACGAACACACACACGAGCACATGCCACACACACACACACATAAATAAGCGCATGTACGCAAACAAGCATGCCCCCCCCCCCACACACACACACTATGCTCTGATAAACATAAAACGAATGATTCCCTGCATCTGATACTCACCCACACTGAACTCCAGAACTGGCTCGTCAGGGTCCTGGCTGTTCCCTATACAGTACAACACACACACACACACACACACATACACACACACACACACACACACACACACACACACACAAAAATCACAAATATGATTACCATGTAACCACAACCACTTATACATGACCAGTAATGGTCAGATTATTTCCAGCAGCGTGAACACACGCAGGTCAGGACCGTAGCGCGCCACTGCGTGTTTGTGGCGGTGGGGGCCGGAGCTTGAGCGCGCCCTCACCTGCGAGCGCCAGGCCCATCATCTCGGAGGAGAGGTCGAAGGTGTTGGCCCGGTAAACCGACCACGGCCGCTGTTGCCGGGAGCAACGCTCCCTCCCCGCCATCCTGGCCCCGGAGGACGCGAGGACCCTCACAGGCTGTGTGTGTGTGTGTGTATCACTCCACAGGCCCCTCTCAGTCTTCCTCTCCAGACTAAAAGAATGAGACAGGAAGAGAAGAGCAGGGAAGAAACGGCTTTATTACTCTGTCTGTAGGCCTACTGTTCATGTAAACAGCTTTAGTACTCTGTCTGTAGGCCTACTGTTCATGTAAACAGCTTTAGTACTCTGACTGTAGGCCTACTGTTCATGTAAATAGCTTTAATACTTTGACTGTAGGCCTACTGTTCATGTAAACAGCTTTAGTACTCTGACTGTAGGCCTACTGTTCATGTAAACAGCTTTAGTACTCTGACTGTAGGCCTACTGTTCATGTTAACAGCTTTAGTACTCTGACTGTACGCCTACTGTTCATGCAGACAGCTTTAGTACTCTGACTGTAGGTCTACTGTTCATGTAAACAGCTTTAGTACTCTGACTGTAGGCCTACTGTTCATGTAAACAACTTTAATACTCTGACTGTAGGCCTACTGTTCATGTAAACAGCTTTAATACTCTGACTGCACAACATTCTACATCTATGGCCGCCTCCATCTTGCCTATTCTCTCTCCCTCTCTCCCTCTCTCTGCAGGCTACGGAGGTGGCAGCTGTCCCCAAGGAGCCTCTGGTCCACATTCAGACAGAGATGGAGAGAAAACTATATGAGACGGCATGAGTGAGAGAGAGGGAGGGAGAGAGAAAGAGGGAGGGAGAAAGCGGGAGGGAGAGAGGGAGGGAGTGAGAGGGAGGGAGAGAGAAAGAGACAGGGATGGAGAGAGATAGAGAGGGAGAGAGAGAGGGAGAGAGAGAGAGAGGGAGAGAGAGAGGGAGAGAGAGTGGGAAGGAGAGAGAGAGGGAGAGAGAGGGAGGGAGGCCAGGCAAAACAAGTTTATTTGTAGAGCACATTGTAGCAACAAGGCAATTCAAAGTGCTTTACATGAGACATTAAAAGCATCAAGACAAAGTGCAACACATTAAAGGTCAAATAAAACGAAATGCACAAAAAGACACTTTTCTTTATCACTTACTGAACCCTTCTCTCTCTCCACTCACTTATGTACAATGTCCTTCTGTATAGTTGCTCGCTGCCATTTCACCAGTGCCTCAAACATTCTTTCTGAGCAACATACCACATCAGCTGTCAGTGGCCTACTGTTGTTTCACTAGGCACACCTTTTACCAAAAATCCAACTTCTCCATTTCCAACATACATTTCCTTCTTTCTCTTCCTCCCTTAAGTCGTTCTACTAACATTCTCTTGTACTTTGCAGAACATTTAAAACAAAATGCAGGAAAAATAAAATACAGGAATAAAAGTTAATAAAAGTGCAGTGTACCTGTATGAATAAATAATTATTTGACTTAATAAAAAGCAGCGGCAAAAAGAAAAGTCTTCAGTCTTGATTTAAAAGAATTGAGAGTTGCAGCAGACCTGCAGTTTTCTGGAAGTTTGTTCCAGATATGTGGAGCATAAAAACTGAACGCTGCTTCTCCATGTTTTGTTTTAACTCTGGGGACAGAAAGCAGGCCTGTGCCAGACGACCTGAGAGGTCTGGATGGTTCATAACGTAGCAGCAGATCAGAAATATATTTTGGCCCTAAACCATTCACTGCTTTATAAACCAAAAGCAGTATTTTAAAGTAAATTCTTTGACAGCGAGCGAGACAGCGAGTGAGACAGCGAGAGAGACAGCGAGGGATGGAGGGATGGATGGAGGGAGGGAGGGAGGGAGGGAGGGATGAATGGATGGATGGATGTAGGGAGGGAGGGATGAATGGAGGGAGGGAGGGAGGGAGGGAGGGAGGGAGGGAGGGAGGGAGGGAGGGAGGGAGGGAGGGATGGAGGGATGGATGGATGGAGGGATGGATGGAGGGATGGAGGGAGGGAGGAGAGAGCAGCTGCCTCCCCTGCTGCTCATGTGCTCTCTGTTGCTTGTGACAAATTAGCTTTTTTTCTGCCTGGCTGCGTGTGTGTGTGAGAAGGAGAGAGAGAGAGAGATAGAAAGAGAGAGTGTGTGAGAGAGAGAGGGGAAGAGACAGAGGAAGTGTGTGTGTGTGTGTGTCTGTAATTCCTGCTGAATTATTCATTCGTTTTGCGAGTGTGTCTTTCTCCCTGTGGTTTGGACGAAGCGTCCTGAACACTAGACGTCATGGTAGACAGCGTCCTGAACACTACACGTCATGGTAGACAGCGTCCTGAACACTAGACGTCATGGTAGACAGCGTCCTGAACACTAGACGTCATGGTAGACAGCGTCCTGAACACTACACGTCATGGTAGACAGCGTCCTGAACACTAGACGTCATGGTAGACAGCGTCCTGAACACTAGACGTCATGGTCCGACGGGATCGTCATCACTAGGCCCCGCCTCCTCCTAAACCGCCATGGACACGACAGACATGTCTCCCAGACGCTGAGGGACACCCAGACACAGGGAGGGGCTGAGCTAGGGAACGCAGGGCCCTCATTTTAGCACCCCATCGCTAAATCCTTCTCACATCTCCGCTCCTACTTCTCCTGCTCCTCCTTCTCTCCCTCCTTCTCCCCACCCTCTCCTCCCTCCTCCTGTCCTCCTATCACTCCTTCCACCCCCTCGTTCTACACTCTATCCTCCTCTCCCTCCACCTCCTCCTCCACCTCCTCCTCCTCCTCCTCCTCCTCCAGGGGATGTGTGCTCCCTCATGCAGTCTGTCTGGTGTGGCGGCCCACTGAGGAGGCCTCTCCGCCCCACATAGAGAACCGGCAATTAGCCCACTTGCACCCCGGCTGCAGGCCCAGGCTAATGGAGGCGCTCAAATAGACCCTGGTCTACTTTCAGTCTCACACAGGGAAGAGGTCTGAAAAAGACCCTGGTCTACTTTCAGTCTCACACAGGGAAGAGGTCTGAAAAAGACCCTGGTCTACTTTCAGTCTCACACAGGGAAGAGGTCTGAAAAATACCCTGGTCTACTTTCAGTCTCACACAGGGAAGAGGTCTGGAAAAGACCCTGGTCTACTTTCAGTCTCACACAGACAGAGGTCTGGAAAAGACCCTGGTCTACTTTCAGTCTCACACAGACAGAGGTCTGGAAAAGACCCTGGTCTACTTTCAGTACTACATCATACAGGTACAGCGAGTAGTGACGTGGTCTTCCTTCAGCTCCTTGACGCTAAGCAAAACAGAGAAGTAAGAAATAGAAGAGAAACTAAACATTTGTCTCACACAGGGAAGAGGTCTGAAAAATACCCTGGTCTACTTTCAGTCTCACACAGGGAAGAGGTCTGGAAAAGACCCTGGTCTACTTTCAGTCTCACACAGGGAAGAGGTCTGGAAAAGACCCTGGTCTACTTTCAGTCTCACACAGGGAAGAGGTCTGGAAAAGACCCTGGTCTACTTTCAGTACTACATCATACAGGTACAGCGAGTAGTGACGTGGTCTTCCTTCAGCTCCTTGACGCTAAGCAAAACAGAGAAGTAAGAAATAGAAGAGAAACTAAACATTATCTATCTAAATATAAGATATAAAGTATATACATATACATAAAGGGATGGGATCGATATATATATATATAATGTTAATAAACAAACCAATAAGCATGTAACAGTAACCGCGGTATTACGGTAACCGCAGTATTTTTTGGTCACGCAGTAACCTTGGGACTGGTTCGGTAAAACCGTAGGCTTAACTCACTGTTCTGGACTGGTCAGATGTCTTTGTTATATCAAGCTAACTATTGGCATCGGTGTGCTTATCGGTGTCATAATTATTCAGTTTGAGTCATTTACGATCGAGCTAGCTAACCACCTTTAGCTCAATTGGCTCAGTTGCTGGTTAGCAATGAGAGGGGGAGTCCCAGCCCAGCTGATAACCCTCTGTTGCGGGTCGGGGGGGATGCAACGGTCGGCTAGGATCCTGCCTCTCATAGCTAACCAGCAACTGATCACGTAGTGCGCATGTTCAATCCACACTAGTCACGTAGCTTTCTGTTGCCCTGGAGGTCCACCCGTCTGTGAGCGCAACAGAGGATTGTTTTGCACAACGGAATATGGCCTCATGTCTGCAGCTATAAACACCCCAATAATACCTTTTGTAATAGCTTTAGCCCGGTCGGATTCTTTAGCTAAGGGCTGCTTAAATGCCGTGGTGATGAGCGGTTGTTGAGCAGGAGGTTTTTCAAGCTCTTCAGCTCCTCCGCTAGCCATGTCTACCGCTGGCAGCGCCTGACTAGTGTGGATTGAACATGCGCCCTACGTGACCACGTCGCCTACATCCTTTTTTGTTTTATTATTTTTTATAAACCTATCCGCGGACCACGTGCGAACCGTAGAGATTTTTTGTAACTAGATGTCAGAACCATCTAGCCTAGATCTGCACCCCCCCCTCTTGTCCTCCCATCGTTTCTTTCCATTCTCTCCTTCCTCATCTCTTCTTTCTCTTCTGTCGTTTTTTTTCATTATTATTATTTTTTTAGGCCTGTCACTTCTTTCATCCAGTCTCCTGCCGTAGAAGCGCAGCATCAGAGATCAGACCTGGGCTCTCTGCTGGGCTTCTACCTCTTGGGTAGAAGTGTGTATTCTAGGCTGATTCAAGTTAACATCCACAACCAGCCCTTGAAGTGGCCATGAAAACACCAGCCATGTTAGTAAGATCCAAATATAGTGCGGGAGACGGGACCCTGTAGGTTTGTGAGTCACATGAACTGGGACACGAGTGGGGGAGCTTTCACAACCAGGCTAATCCCTTCTGTGTTTCTGACAGCTTCAAGTGGAACACGTAGGTCACAGTTCTCACAGCATGAAGGAATGGTCAGAGAGTGTGTGTGTGTGTGTGTGTGAAGCAGGCTCGAACCAGGCTGCTCTCAGGCACTGCACACAAAGGTTGTTTGGCAGTTTTACCTTATCCAGTTTTATCTAAACCTAAACTGTTTAATTAACATCTAACTGCACACACCCCATAGCAACTGCCAACGTTAATGTAGATGATGCGAGCGATGCTTGGAAAACTCGTTCTTACTATGTTTCTGGCCAACGTACTGAGGCTCGCTTTCAAACCAGCGCAAAACACCTGACGAGCAGCTGCAACTTCATACATTCAGACTATTCAATAATTGTCAGTTGCCATATGTACATATGGAGGAGACGCCGCTTCCTCTATCCGTAAACGGAGACTGAAAACTTAAATTGTGTGTGTGTGTGTGTGTGTGACTGAGGGACAGAGTGCTTGATGTGAACAGTCCATGCAGACATATTACGTAAAAACATCATGAACCTGAGAGAAACCCATCCAAATCATCAAATACACTCCGACTCCCAGCATGCATCAGAAACCACTCACGGACCGCTAATCTTATTTAGGGTCCATCACAGGAGTCGGCTAGACACGACGGACTCTTCGCTTTGTCCTCAACCTTAAAATACCACGTCTTGTTTACAATCCCTGGCATGGTTCCTCTAGCAGGTATTCAACGCACAGAGGCGGCCATTGTTCAAGCCGTTCAGGGAAATCAGGATGTGCTGCTTCTTTACACCGTGTTTCTGTCTGCGTGTCCAGAGGAGGGCAGGGTGAAGGAGAACAGTGAGAGTCCTCTTTGCCCTTAAAAGGCCAAAACCCAAGTTCTACTGCTGACTGACCGCCAAGGCTGCAGTGCTCTGATGGACCAGGCATCACAGACTCACAGAACAAGACAGGAGGGGGGGGGCGGGGGGGGGGTTGGTGGGAAACTCTCTGATCAGATCTGATAGGCCAGATGGTTGGTCAGATCTGAGGGGGGACAGTTTTAGAAGCCGTTCCTGGATGAGGCCTGTGGCTACTTTATGAAGTGATTCTACAGTGCGCATAACCAGTTAGTATACATGTCACCATTAGCCTGTCTGTCCGTCTGTCTTTGTCTGAGTCTGTGTCTTGCTCTCTTCTTGTCTCCTTGAGTCTTTTTAAAGCCCTGAGCTTGTATAAACACACTTCCTCTCTGTGCTGTCGCGTGCCATCAGTAAGTCCTGGTCTCTAGTACTCTGGGTAAATACTAAAACTGCTTGTTTCAATCCGTCTAAATGGGGAATAAGGCTGCATCTGACCACTATTTTTCTAATGACTAATCTAGCGATTAATCAATATTTTTTTATTGCCCGATTAATATAACAATTATGGCCTGTTACATTGACACATATACTGTAGGCCGGTTGAATTCAGTGATTGAAGCAAGTTTGAAATGTTGAGTTGTATGCTTTCTGACCTGCTTTTGAAAGTAGCAGCCTACGTATTGGTAGACCTAAGCCCTAAAACGTTCCCCAAATGACATACATATACCTGTATTTGTGCTGCTGGTTCCAATATTCCATTCAGAAAATTACAATTCCAACTCGAGCATGCCAGTCACCCTCAATTGCCATTGCCAAGACTCTTTGTGCTTCTCATTCACATCTGCTTCTCGCTAACGTTAGTTCTAATGCTCGGGTTGAATGTAGCCTACTGTATATAGTGCTTTAGATGGATTACATAAAACAAACAAAACCACATTATGGCTCCAACACAGTTTGAGGCATTGTTAGTGATAGAGCCCTTCACATGTAGGCAGAGGACCAATATCCGAGCGTCGTAGTTTTCATAATTTTATAATTATATATGTTATACTGTATACAATATGATGTTGTATACAATGAGCGATATCATTGGTCAAACTGATTTTGTCGCTGGCGAATAAACGCAAAAATTGAAACTGTTTCGATTACATTTCTTCCGCTTTTTCGCTCCGCGAAACTTCGCATTTGATGTGTACGTCTTCATTCATGGGCGTTAATTCTCTTATTTGCTGATTAATCGTGTGAATAAAAGGCACTAGGTGTGTAAGGACCTTATCGTGCCACACAGGTAGTTGAAGGGATGACGTTACACAAACTGTGAGCTGCCCTCCAGACTCCCTAGCCTACCAATCACCGCTCAACGTTCCTGTCCGGTTTCTGCCTGATATTCAGACATGACAGAGATGCTACTACACTACTACAGAGCTACATCAGCTAATATAGGTTTATCTTGGGTTGCTAACAATCCCATATACATGAACCACAGGCTAATTACTTCTAGCGTTAAAGAGATGAAGTGAATCTGCAAACAGAGCTGAGGTCAGTTCGGGCATACTCACCGCGGGGGTCGGAGGTCAGTGCGGGAGGACAGGCCAGCCGGTCCGGAGCCTGGGGAGACGGGACCCGGAGAGCAGGGTGGGACCGCCGCCGCCGCCGCCTCACAATCTGGGGAGAGGAAGGGGACCAGATGTCAGCGAGGAGCACCGTGTCACACAACGGGTGGGGGCGGTGGTAGCAAACTCGGGTGACGACAGAAAGCGGCGGTTTCAGGAGGATGCCCTGTTGACAAATCCGGTTGCCACTGGCTGCAATCATCAGACAATGGTATTCTAGGGCCCCGTGAAATCCCTTTTATTTTTATCCAAATTGCGTTCAGGATTAAAGTCGGTGATCTCAGATGGCGTCATCGACATGTTTCTCAAAGTGACAGCCAAGTTGTGAGGTGACTAGGGATGAGACGGTATGGATTTTTTCATTACGGTACGGTATCTAGTTACACGGTATGGTTTACGGTATTTCATGGTATACGGCATTTCAACCCTACAGTGCAACACATGATGGAAAATACACACTATTGTAATTAAGCTCAGTTTATTAATAGTAAGCTTATATTAAATTACTAAATAAACTGTTGCAAGCAACTTGAAATGTGAAGTTTCAGCAGCGCATTATTGTGTAATACCGTAAACGTAATACCGTAAACACAGGGAATGTCACGGTTCTAATACCGTGGAGATTTTATACCGCGGTTCACGGTTTTACGGTATACCGTCTCATCCCCAGAGGTCATGTAAGGGACTCCCCCTCTCAAAACAAACCAATAGCGAAAACGAATATAGCTAATGTTAGGTTACCTGTAGTTGGCTTCGGTACAAAGCTTAACGTGCTAGAAGCTAGAAGAAGCTAGCTATGACTAGCTAGACTACCATTTACACAGTTACAGTATAGGCCTACTAGCATGCAGCTTCTACTTATCAATATTCACAGAACACACACACAACACAAAGTGACTGCTTCATGGTGCAGAATAACTAGCTATATAGCTAGTCTAGCCAATTTAGCCACAGTAAGTAAAATAGCGCTAGCTAGCTACCGTAGCTTCACATCTCTCCTTCAAACTCTGGCTAGATTCGGTGGGCATGGGGTCGCACGCCTGGGTAAAATAACATTTGTGACCTGGAGGCTGGAAATAATATTTTCTTAATCAATTTTAGATACATTGTGGGAAATTCCGCAATAGTCAGATTCAGTTTTAAAGCCGATTCCATTTCTTGAAACAAATTTTGCGCTTCCGTCCGCGTTTCCCACCTGGATCATAGGGCCCTAGTATTCTAACACGTAACATGGCCCTACAGTAGCAAAAGCCTCCATTTTGCTCCCAGAGTGTCAGAGAGCACAGCTGGTCCACATCCATGTCCCCGGCCAAGACACTGAGCCGTGTAAACACATGCTGGCCACAACAGACCACACCCACACCAGACCACACCGGCACACCTGATGCTCTGGCTCTGCCAAGAACCTCACACTGCACCTCAAAGTGATAACTGGGTTTTTGAAAGTGCGGGTGTGGTTTTTGAAGGTGCATGTGTGAACGTCTGCTTAAAATGTGATTGTGTGCGTACTGTACGTGCGTGTGTGTGCGTGTGCATGCCAGTGTTCGTACTGTACATGCGTGGGGGTAGTAAGGAGTCAGTGTTTGTGATTAAAGAGCACTCGTCTGCAGCCTCTCCAGATGGCTCTCCAGTTGGACCCTCATAGGCCCACTGATCAAGACTGGAGCCACAGCACCTCCCACCACACACACACACACACACACACACACGTGCACATGCACGCAACGACACCAGGAGATCTGATCATTCAGAATGGAGCACTTCAAAAGGCCCGAGCAGCTGTAATCTTTTCATATGATATATGTCTCACCCCCCCACACAGCTCATGTTTGAACTAGAACACAACACACACATGCACCCACGCAGGCACGCACAAACACACATGCACCCACGCACACACAGACACACACACACATGCACCCACGCAGGCAGGCACAAACACAAATGCACCCACACACGCAGACACACACACACACACATGCACCCATGCAGGCACGCACACACGCACAAACACACACGCATCCACCCACGCACGCAGACACACACACACACGCACCCACGCAGGCACGCAGGCGCGCGCGCGCGCACACACACACACACACACACACACACACACAGACACACACACACACACACACACACACGCTGCAGGCCTAAAAAAAACAAAGAGTCCCAGTTCAAAATAACCCTCCATGACCTCTTCCTGCAGCAGCACTTATGACTACTTAGTACATACTCTATGCCATTAATGTTTATGTAAGCTATAGTACTTTTAGCCAATCAGTGCTCTGGATACCACAGTCTAACGCAGAGATGCTGCGGAGCCTGGAGCCTGATTGGTCAGCAGTCTGGATCACATAACGGCGAGAGAACAGAGGGCAACCTGTCCGCCTCGGCGCTCTCGCCTCCACTCCCACCACGAACAGTCAGATATGAGTCAGCTTCCAAGAACAGCCTTGGTTTCCTGAATACAACAACAACAACAACGACAACAACAACAACGAACACAGTCAAACACACTCATGGGCCGGCTGGCGAGGAGAGGACAATGCTCTCCACCGTGCTGCTCCACTAGGGTTGCACATTTCAAGGAATTTCATTAATTGATAACCGTTAACCTTAACAAACGATAGTCGATTAATTGATAAGAACGTCCCGTACCGGACTGCGCTTTGCTTGCTTCATTTTTGTGTCGTCTTCCGCTGTCGTTGAAATTTCCCGGCATCCCGATTAGCCTTCACTACATGGCCTGGCGCCCTCATGTGCAGTCAGACCTTAAATCCTGTTGATAACGTTCGTTCGTTAAAAAAAAAACAAAAAAAAAACGTTCTGTTCCATTAACAAGCAATTAATCGAGTAACCAAATAGGGCTGGGTTTAAAAATCGATTCATCGATTCTGAATCAAATGATTCAGAATCGATTCATGAATCCCAAAATCTATATTTTATTTAATGAATGAATACTGATGAAGAATGAAAAGAAAATGAAGGTATGAATAGTTCATTAATTAATTCAATGATTCATTCATTCATTCATTTTTGGAAATCAGTATCGATACCCAGCACTAGTATTGATGTGTTGCATAACTTGGCAGTCATGTAATTAAGGTTACAGCTAAAAAAAACAGGTTTTAGTAACACTAACCGAATCGATATTGAATCGAATCGTGATAATCGATTCTGAACCTTGTGAATCGGAATCGAATCGGTTCTTGAAACTCGACTCAATACCCACTACCCAGCCCAATAACCAAATCTTACGAGTACATTCTTATTAGCAATTAATCGATTAGTCGATTAACTGGATGCTCGACGACTCCAGACTACCTCAGAGTGACCGAGTTTAGGTATCAGTTAGCATCCTGACCCCACGTCAGGCTACATGCTAGGTTTTTGAAAGGCGCATGCCTGTGTGTGTGTGTGTGTGCGCGTGTTCATGTGTGTACAGCTTCCCCCAATTAGCTTCACTTACTTAAACCCACACAGGAAGTTCTTGAATAAGTCCCTCATATTGTCCTGTTGTCGTCTCTCGACCAAGCTAGTCAAACTAAGTGGCTCCCTCAGATCCACACAGTTCACTGCTAATCAACTGGAGCATTTTAACCATGACTGCTCACGACAATGTTTTCTGTGGCCTACAGTATGTGAATTGAATTGAATTGACTGTCTTGTCTGGCCCAATCACCCAGACGGCCCGCCCTTGCCTGCCAGTGGCTTCGCAGGCGATGAGGAACTTCAGGAAGGAATTCACTTCTTAATCCAGGGAATCGCGAACTATGTCATCTCTATAACGGACCGTCTCAACATGTGTAAGCTATTCTAAACTTTAGATTGGACAGGATATGACTAACACAAGCTTCAGGGAGGAATTCACTTCTTAATTCAGGGATTTCTCAACTACGTCATCTCTATAACGGACCGTCTCAACATAGGCCAACACTGTAAGCTATTCTAAACATAAGTTTGGATAGGATATGACTAACACGAGCTGTGGAGTCAACACAGTAAGCCCGAGTGATCAAATATACCTCACGATCTGTCCTCCACCAGACAGGGAATGTGGACCGGTCATTTCCTGTGGATGACTCACTCAATATGGCCGCCAGAGATGGACCGTTGAGCTTACATTAGCTTCCACTTCTGCCTCCTGAGCTCAGCCTACCAGCTAAACTCCCTGTAGCCACATCACTTTTTCCTACTAACAGGATCTGAGAGAAAGGTAAGTAAGTAATACCCTGGCATCGCCATCCCGATCATGTGAGCTCACTTCCTGTTTCACTCCATAGATCAGTCTGGACATCCACCCACTCAAACTGATTTCCACCCGGCCAGATATTGGCTGGGCCAATCACAGCCGCTTATCTAATATGGGCGACGAACAAGAGCCCCCAATCCCCATTATCATCCAGGGGGAGGAAATTGAGATGGTGGACTCATACAAGTTCTTGGGAGTGCACCTGAACAACAAACTGGACTGGACTGACAACACTGAGGCCCTCTACAGGAAAGGACAGAGCAGACTGTTCTTCCTCAGGAGGCTCAGGTCCTTCCATGTGTAGCAGGCTGCTGCGGATGTTCTACCAGTCTGTGGGAGCAGCACACTGTTCTTTGCTGTGACCTGCTGGGGAGGCAACACCAGGTCTGGGGAGACAAACAAGCTGGTGAGGAGGAACGGCTCTGACGTGCGTCAACAACTGGACAGCCTGGAGTCTGGTGGAGAGGAGGATGAGGGATGAGGGTCTATTCTGGACGACCCCTCCCATCCCGTCTATGGCGAGCTGTGGCAGATGGGGAGCACCTTCAGCCACAGGCTCCTCCCACCCAGGTGCAAAACAGAGCGGTTCAGGCGTTCCTACAACAGCCATCAGACGGTATAACAGTGCCTGAGCGTTTCTGAGTGTTGTTATACTGCATCAGTCTTACTAGTAGGGGTGTAACGATACACTGATCTCACGATACGATACACGGTATTGGGTTGACGATAACAATACGATACGATACACTAAGGGCAGGTGTGAAGCAGTAGCGCTGCTGTTCACACCAATAGTGCATTTCTCCACATTTCTACTCCACTATACTTTGTGAATTTAGAGCTTAACTGTTGTAATATCCAGGATAGGCCTAGAGACAACAGACATGTTTCTTACCAGCGTTGTGTATCCAGCGTTCACTGACATACGATAAACATATCACAATATTGTTTTCACCTTGACGATACGTATTGTGACGTTTCTGTATCGCGATATATTGTGGCACGATATATTGTTACACCCCTACTTACTAGACATGTCCACAGTCTGGATGGATGGATGTATATACAGAATGAGTCTTACTAGACAATATCCATACAGTCTGGTTGTATGTATGTATGTACAGTATGTATGTATGTATGTATGTGTAATATATACAGTATGAGTATTACTAGACATATCCATACAGTCTGGTTGTATGTATGTACATACTGTATTCTATACTCTCCACATGCTGTATACTGTATATATTCCTTGTTCTATTTATGCGTATTGCTACTGTACTATGTATATTCTGTAGTCTGCATTTCTGAAGTCCAGAGGCATTTTGGTCTGCTACCGTTGATAACTCCAAACTCGAAAATGGACTGAGAATTTCCAGACCTTTCGCATTTTTGCGAATAGGGTCTGGCGAAGCCAGGCTATCAAGATAACACCCTTTTAAACTCAAAACAAGACCCCTCCCAAGATGGCCTCCAGCCATTCAGCACATTAGTGCACTTTAGATTCAAAACGTGGAAATACAAATTAGCTAGACCTCACACACGCACACGGTGGGTATTTGCCTACCTCTCCCCTGCCTCAGTTTCTGGGTTCCAGAGGCCGACAGGGCGGAGCCTACCCCAGCAGGACCAAACAGTCTGGGAACGGCACCGGGCCTACTGACCTACTGATGACAGGCCAGCTGTCCATTCCGTGCACTGCGCTCCAATCAGCTCCGCCCCCCCCCCCCCTTAGAGGACAGAAGGAGAACATGCGAGGGGATCCTCCCTCCCTCCTCCCTCCCTCCCTCCCTTTCTCCTCCTGTCCTGCGTCTCCCTCCTGTCAGCGCACACGGCTCGGTCGGCACGGCGACGGCACCGGCACTCAGTGGAGGAGGTCCGGCAGCATCAGAGCTGCAGCAGTGAGCTATACCTCTCCCTCTCTCTCTCCCTCCCTCTCCCTCCCCCACGCTAGCTATACCTCCCTCTCTCTCTCTCTCACACTAGCTATACCTCCCTCTCTCTCACACTAGCTATACCTCCCTCTCTCTCTCACACTAGCTATACCTCTCTCTCTCACACTAGCTCTACCTCCCTCTCTCTCTCACACTAGCTATACCTCCCTCTCTCTCTCACACACTAGCTCTACCTCCCTCTCTCTCTCACACTAGCTCTACCTCCATCTCTCTCTCACACTAGCTATACCTCTCTCCCTCCCTCTCTCTCCCTCCCTCTCTCCCCCCCCCACACTAGCTATACCTCCCTCTCTCTCACACTAGCTATACCTCTCTCCCTCCCTCTCTCTCCCCCCCACGCTAGCTATACCTCCCTCTCTCTCTCTCTCTCCCACGCTAGCTATACCTCCCTCTCTCCCTCTCTCTCTCCCCCACGCTAGCTATACCTCCCTCTCTCTCTCTCTCTCTCACACTAGCTATTCCTCTCTCCTTCTCTCTCTCCCCCACGCTAGCTATACCTCCCTCTCTCTCTCCCCCACGCTAGCTATACCTCCCTCTCTCTCCCTCTCCCACGCTAGCTATACCTCCCTCTCTCTCCCTCTCTCCCCCACGCTAGCTATACCTCCCTCTCTCCCCCCCCCTCTCTCTCTCACACTAGCTATTCCTCTCCCTCTCTCTCTCCCCCATGCTAGCTATACCTCACTCTCTCTCCCCCACGCTAGCTATACCTCCCTCTCTCTCTCCCACGCTAGCTATACCTCCCTCTCCCTCTCTCTCCCCCACGCTAGCTATACCTCCCTCTCTCTCTCTCACACTAGCTATTCCTCACTCCCTCTCTCTCCCTCTCCCACGCTAGCTATACCTCCCTCTCTCCCCCACGCTAGCTATACCTCCCTCTCTCCCCCTCTCTCTCTCTCTCACACTAGCTATTCCTCTCCCTCTCTCTCTCCCCCATGCTAGCTATACCTCACTCTCTCTCTCCCCCACGCTAGCTATACCTCCCTCTCCCTCTCTCTCTCTCCCACGCTAGCTATACCACCCTCTCCCTCTCCTTATCTAGGGTACTGGGCTGCTGTATCCCATCCCCCTCGCCTCCTTCTCTCCCTCTCTGCTCCGTGTCTCTGCAGCGTTGCTGGGTGCAGCTGATGGATAAGAGCTGTTCTCCCCTGCAGCCTGGAGCTGGCAGAGATGGTCAGGAAGGGACACTCAGCGGACACTCAACCGGATATGAGAGAGGAAGGGGGGGGGGGTCATCCATCACGTGTGTGAGAGAGAGACCGAGCACCATCACGTGTGTGAGAGAGAGACCGAGCAGCTGCCCTACTGTTCATGAGCAGCCGTCCACCGGTCAGGACAGGCTTGGTTCTAAACCCCCAGCCCGGGCAGCACAGAGGCAGGCTGGATTCTGACTGACCGTAGCCTCGTATGCACAACTGTGGCTGGACGTGGCGTTGGTGAGCCACTGAGAGATCAAACAAAACTGCAAACACCAATATGGCTAAAGAGGGCCAGGCTCCGAAAGCAACACCACAACAGCACAACCTCCCAGCAGCGTCCCAGGCCTTACCTGACCTGACCTGACCTGACAGGGCCTGGCCTGGCCTGACCTGGACTAGCCAACAGCACAACCTCCCAGCAGCGTCCCAGGCCTTACCTGACCGGGCCTGGCCTGGCCTGACCTGGACTAGCCAACAGCACAACCTCCCAGCAGCGTCCCGGGCCTTACCTGACCTGACCTGGCCTGGCCTGGACTAGTCAACAGCACCTGGGCGGCGTTCAAATTCAGCCAACAGAGGCGGACGTTTTGACACGTTTTCTTTGAACGTTTAAACTTGAACGGAGAGCCCTTCTGTAATCAACCATGATTTTCTGGATGATATTTGGGATGTACAGTTAGCCAAACTGCAATACTTCGTCCTACCACACGAGGTGAGAGAAAACAACGACAGTTGCAGCGCCGCTAAAACAATATTACAGTACATCCCGCAACCAGGAGGGGCAGTAGAGCACTGCTACAGGGGCAGTAAACTGCTACAGGGTAGTAGGCTACTAGGCTTCTCTGACAAGCTGGTTGGCGTCGCTTATAATGTAGACTACGTTTCTCAGTTTGACCTGTCTGTCTGAGTAAAGACATCAAATATACATTCAATAAACAGCACTAAACCAGTGAGGACTATTTGATTTCAACCCGTATTTACCAATGCATGATACATTTATTAGATTCAAGTCACACTCAAACACAGCTGCCCAAGTGGCACAATCATTAGTGCAGTCATTTACCAAAATTAAATACCATCAAACAGGTTGTGCTAGCTTGCTATGCTAGCTGTTTCCAAATACATGTCAAGCTTGTTTGATTTGACTGCCTACAGCCTCCATCCAGTTTACTTGAATATGAATGAACTTGCAGCAGGGGGAGGAGGGGTGTTGAAATAGGAATCATGTTTTTCGTGGGGCAAATGCATTAAGTTACATTTCGTTCATGGCTAGTTGCTATTGAAATCAGGACTGCCATTAAGTTAATTAAATCCATCCATCTATCAAACTCTATTTGTCGCAATGCATATTTTGCTTATTGAAAACAATTATACAATATTTCATGTCAAAAATCAATCCTAAATAAAAAATATTGAAAAATATAGACCCTATTTTTTCATAATGAAAGTCATTCAGCCAAGCCTATCATTCAGCCAAGACACAAGTCGAAGTCCAATCTAATACATGCAAACAAGTTTTGCCTAAAGGCTATTTTATCTTTAACAACCATTTAACCAGCGCTTGATGCACAAATGCCTTTCATGTCATAGAATAAGGTGACAATAAAAGTTGTTTAAGGTCAAGCTGATCACAACCAGTTGTGTGTAGAATCCTGTGCAGCGTGAGCAGGGCGTAGCACGCGTGGCGCCGGAACACTCCGCTCTGACCTGCTACAGATAGAAGGGACGCCACTGGGACAAACATCCAAACATTTGAGGCATTTCTCACCAGGGTCCAGGCCTGTTGTTGATTTTTGAAGGTATATTTGTATTCATAAATAATGAATAGGCTACATACAGTATTACATTGCTAGTTGCCCTCTAATCAGGTATCATGACTCTAGACTTCTATGAGGAGGAGATCATCAAACTCTGAGCTGCTCCTTATGTTAAAAATGAGTTCCTGGGATCAACGCATCGATTCTTACAAGATACCATACTCAAGCGCAATTGTATATATATTTTTTATTAGCGATGTGTCATATTAAAGGAGAATTATTTGATTTTGTAGCCTCTAAACACATAATAATAACGTAATATGTGTCTTGTTTACAATGAACATAAATCAAACCCGAAAATGTCATTATTTTTAGTAATAAGTTCAATAAACTGAATATGGTGGTTACAGACGCTGTTATTTTGAAAGACTCAATTAACCAGCATGCATTGCGGGAAACTGAGCCAAAGAACTAAATGACATCTGTGCGTTGGTTGTCATCTTTTGTGTGAGTGTGTGATCGCATATTTTTCATTTTGTTGAACTAACTTTATAGAGTAGGCTAGAGCTAGAGGGTTAGGGTTATGGTGCTTTCTACATTCACTCTCTGGAAATCGGCTCCAGGTCTAAACCAAGGAATCTAAAACGATCACTTTAGATTCTTTGGTCGGAACTTTCAACATTGACTAGGAAATAAGTAGTAGGAAAGTCTGGACTCTCAAAGTCAGAAGTATAAATTATCTTTGTGTGTGCATGTATGTGTCAGAGAGAGATGTAGAGAAAGAAATGCCTGTATTAGTGTGATTATCTATATTTTTTTCTTTCTCAGGCAAACCTGTGATTGACCAAGTGTGGAGCAAGCGTTCGAAAGTATGGGTCACAAAGAAGAGATTTGAGGCACACACCACTAACTTCAGGACGGGATTGGTAGAGCTGGTGTTTGAGTGGAGGCGAGATGCAAGTGTCCTCTTCAAGGATAAATTCTCCTTTCTCCCAAGACCTGCCCTGCCAGCCAACATTGCAACAGTCCTGAAGCCGACCAAAAACGATGCAGCAGCAGCAGTTATAATGTAGTCCGTTTTTATTTTTATTTTGATTGCTATTTTTGAGTCGCGGAGCTACAGTACGCGTCCACCAGTGTGGGCAGTGAGCCGGAGTGAGAGAGAGAGAGAGAGAGAGAGAGAGAGAGAGAGAGAGAGAGAGAGAAAAAAGAACTAAGGAAGTAGAGATGCACCGATCCGATTCCGATACCAGAATTTGAATATCTGCCGATACCGATCCGATATCAGCGGTCTTTTCTCTTGAATAATTATTTATCATGAACTTAATTAATTATTATCATTAACATACACTTTGCACACACCATATTATTACTGTATTGCTACTGTACTGCAACTGTTTTTATTATTAGGATATCTTGTATCTTGTTGTTGAGGTGTCTGTTTACTCATCAATTTTACACAACATATGTTTACTTGTACGGTATATTGGATGTAGGTCTAACAATGAAAGAATCCTTCAATCCGATTTAGTCTATTTATTAATTTTCTCATATCAGCGCCCACTTTCATCAAATAAAAAGTAAATTGTAAAATAGAATCTTGGGATGAGCCCCCGTCTGCTCTGCTCTCCTGTCACTCTGCACCTGCAACAGAGTGGCTTTCATCCTCAGTAGAGCAACAGTGTCATACTTCACTATGACATGACGAGTAAGGAGAGGGAGAAATGGCTCTAGTTTACAGATTGCCTCATTAATGTTATCAGGTTCCCTTTTAGCATTGGGTTGAAATCTGAAATATTGCCAAATTGGCGCATTTGCTTTTGGAAATAATCCACCACCGTCTAGTGTAACCAACTCCAGCAGCGCATGCAACTCAAGACTTTCACTCTTGCGAATGTTCTTTGCAAACAAGTTTAAACTTTTGTCGGCATAACGTTTGCAAGCATAAGCAAAAGGTCTGAAAGGTAGGCTAGTTTGTGAACTAGACACTGGACTGAAGGAAATGTAAATTATAGTCTATGATTGAATGAATGAACACTGGCGCTTTTTCACTTCATCTGATACTGGATCGGATCGGTCCCATCTCTAGAAGGAAGAGGTTCAAACGATATTTGCCAAGGATCGTAATGGAAATGTGAGATCTCTTGCCAACAAGACAGATGAGCTGACAGGCCTGGTATGCAGCCAAAGGGAGTATGAAGAAACTTGGATGGGTCACTCTGGTGCGGGCAGACAGAAGACGAGACAGCAGCAAGAAAACAAGAGGTGGGCTAGACGTATTTGTCAATGAGAAATGAGCACATAACAGTGAAGGACAGCATCTGTACTCCTGACACTGAACTGCTGGAAATAGGGGCAAGACCAAACTATATCCCCCACGAATTCTCGCACGCCATTGTTATCCCCCCCCGGCTAATGCTGCGTGCGCCTGTGACATTATCCACGCCAAGGTAGCGGGCCTATAAACAATGCACCGCACTGATGATTGTCAACGGAGACTTCAATCATGTCTCACTCTCGAACACACTGGGTGGGAATAGAGAAGTCTTTGGCATTCCAAGAAATAAGCAAGAAGACTTTAAATCAGCCTTACAAAACTTAAACTGGGATGATGTCCTTCTTAAAAATTACTTAGAAAAAAACAGTCAAAATTTAATGGCAAAATTAAAATCTACAATTGATGAATTCTCAATGATGAATGAAACGTAAAAACAGGAAACAGACTCCTACCTGGGTAAATAATCATGTCAAAAAATTAATGAAGGAGAGCGATAATGCTCTAAAACTGGCCTCAAAATCAAGGAGGTCCCATGACAGACACAAATTTACCATGCTGAGAAACAAAACATCAAGGGAACTGAGAAAAGCAAAGGCTGGCTTTTTCATCACAATTATTGAAAATGCTCATGGCAATTCAAAGGTTATATGGAGTCAGATTAAACAATTAACAGGTCGAAACAATAGTACAATTAAGCCACTTGAATTACGAATCAATTATATAAGTTTACAGAGTCCAACCGCTGTGACTTCATCCCTCAATTAATATTTAGTTGAGTCAGTGGCAACTACTGTATAGCCCAAAGCTTCACAGTTCATGAAAATAAAGCTGATCCTACTGTGAACACCAGTGAGTCAGCAGTCTTACCAAGATTAGTGTCTGAGACTGAGGTTACAAATGTAATAGCCTCCTCAAATCCTCAAGGGCCAAGGATGTCTATGGCATGGACACACTAATGTTAAAAGAGGTAAATTCCTCAATAGCTAAGCCACTAACCCATATCATTAATATTGCTTTCAATGTAGGAAGTTTTCCCAACCCGTGAAAGCCTGCTGTTGTGGTCCCTTTATTCAAAAGTGGTTACCCACTGATGACATCCAATTACAGGCCCATCAGTATCCTGCCCATTGCATCAAAGGTACTTGAAAAATTGATTGCTAAGCAAATCGTTGACCATCTCAACAATAGCTCCTACCCACTTCATGAAATGCAATTTGGATTCAGGGCTAATCATTCGACAGAAACGGCGACATGCTTCTTCATAGAGAAAGTCAAGGCATCGATGGATTGGGATGGGGTTGTGTGGGCTGTGTTCCTTGATTTAAAAAAAAGAGCATTTGACACTGTTAATCATGATATTTTATTGCAAAAGCTTCTCAACTTTTATTTTTCCTCAAAGTTTCTCAACCTCTTCAAATCCTACCTCTCATTTCGTTCCCAACATGTCAAAATAGAAATTATACAACGGTTAGTTCTGGTTCTTGATTCTGATTGGCTGGAAGCCGTGTTAAAATACTTTGTAACACACACCTGGGACCGCATATCATTCCATTTTAAGTATTAATGTGCCTCCCATTGATCCAATGCATTGTAGTTGTTGTTGCTTGGCAACCCTTTTGTTAGGGGAACTATTTTGCTCGGCGGAATTGAGGGAATGATGCTTCGTTTTGAATAAATGTTAATATTTTACATTGCTGTGTGTTTATTTTACACTAATATCTGTAGTAACCGTTGTATAAAAGCAATAAACCACTCGAGGCGGTGTGTTATAGGGATTTTATAACAGCTAGGGGGGTTTTAGGGACTCCGCTTCGCATCGTGCCTAACAACGCCCCCTGGCTGTTAAAAAATCACTATAACACATGGCCTCTCATGGTTTATTGCTTAAATCATAAATCTACTGCTCTGTGTCTGTCAATGGGTGTTCCACAGGGATCTGTAATCGGTCCGATCCTGTTCAGCATGTACATTAATGATCTGCCTTCTGTGTGTGGACAATGCAATGTATTAATGTATGCTGATGATTTTGCACATGGTAGAACTGCAGAAGATGTTGCAACTAAGCTAACCGATGTTATGGTGAATATTACATCCTGGCTAAACAACTGTTGCTTACAACTGAATATTTCTAAAACAGTTTGTTCTTCTCCAAGGTCCATAGTAATGTTATAGTACAGGACATTTTTATCTCTTGAGAGAAACTTCAGACTGTCAGAGTATAAGTACTTAGGAGTACACATTGATAGAAATCTGGATTTCAAAAGCCACATCAAAAGAGTTAGTAATAAGGTTAAGGGGAGACACCCCAGGTGAATAGGAAAAAAGAATTCCTTAATAGGTATCACCATCAAACTCCCCCAGTTTGTTAGGTACATTAAGGAGCATCTTTTTTGTATTACAAGTTTTCTGAAATCTTATGGATAAATATGCAAATTAGGCATTATATGCGCTAATTTGCATAATTTCGGGACATCAATTTTTTTAACTGGTTCAAGCCAGATTCAAAATTCTTGTTTCATTTTGTTCACATATCCCTATTCAAACTTTGTCCAAGGGGGATTTTTGATATCTCTTTACTTCACTTCAGAAATCAGAAAATACTGTCAACAGTCATAAAAAGACCAATTTTCGCCATGTTTTAGGGATAAACTGTTATATAAATCAGGCTATGAATGAAATTTAAAAAATCCCCCTTGGCCAAACCCTTCAGAATATGGATTGGAACAAAACTGGAAAGTTAGGTGTATGTTGGTGCTACTCAAGTGGTGGTTTTGATGTCCCTAAGATGAGAAATAACTCATTTTGAGAAAACGGGCTTTGAAAATTTGTATTGTAAAAAACCATACATTTGCATTGTAAACCAATATTTACAAACACAGTATCCAATCACATCATTAGTAACAACATTACACAACATCTGAAAACACATAGAAACTGAAAACTGAATAACACAGCATGTTGTGGATTCAGAATAGTCCAGGAGTAGACATTTTGTATAGAGAAGCAAGACCTGTTTAGTTGGAAGCCCACTCACCACGTCAAGGTACAGCCCACGAGTGGGATGTTAGTAAGACGAGACTAGAGACGAGACAATGTTAGTAGGGAAGAGAACATTCCCTTTTAGAAAGCTTGTATTATTTTGTTAAACAGATCATGGACAAAGATAGACACATTTGACGAGGACATGCATGAGAAAACAGATTATCTAACTTTATGTGTTTTTTTAAGCGTTTTACATGGAGAAAACATGAATGAATGAATGAATGAATGAATGAATGAATGAATGAACATGAAGAGTAAGCTGATTCATAAATACACAGGACAAGATATGGTAAACAATGCAGGGTAAACACCAATAGAAGCTAAATATAGATTGCCAAACAAACAAGTGATATAACCATCGTCAAAAGCAACACCATAGGAGACATCAAGCTACGTCGTCATAGGTCTACAGAGTCACTCCTCAGATGGCACCACACTAGCTATCCACAAAACTGTTCTAGGCAGCTGGTTTGTAGAACCCACTCAGCTGCAGTCCACAAAACTGTCCTAAAACCACAATATGTTCCTGGTGCGCATGGGGTTGTCATAAGTGAAGCAGACTACCCCATATTGCTGCCTTCATGTTGTCCACTGAACGCTGGTTATTGAGAATTATTGTAATAATTCTCAATAACTGTAATCATTTTGTAACATTTTGCATTTATTGGCAGTCAGCTTACCTACCTCTGGGTCCACATCTGCATATGCCTGCCTAATCTGCTCTCTGCTTCTGTGCAAGGACTCCAGACCTCTCTCTATTTCAGCAACTGAAATTAAAACAGTTTATTTGGTCAGTTTATGGATGCATGTAGAAATGCCACAGGTAGAGAGAGGGAGACTACTTTGCATATGTATAGGCTTCTGATATTGGCTAGAGAGAGAGAGAGAGAGAGAGAGAGAACACGTTTCAATAGCCTACCTTTCACCCTCTTGTCATGTTTCTGATACGTTTTCAGATGAAGCCCTGGGATCCCTAACACTTTACTAATCTTTTGGAGAGCTGCATACCCCAACCCTAACTCGTGCGCTAAGAGGACCATCCTCACATTGACATCAAATGCAACATCATTCCTAGTTGTATCATGAAGCCGAGTCGATGTGTAGACACTTTTGCGATAGCCATTTCTCACAAAGACTGCACTCTAAGAGCAAAGTACTACAGAACCCACTATTCTGAGGATCTATGTTAATTTTAAGACCAGTCCCTGCACAATTAGGACAAATCAACCCAGTTATCAGCTCATTCAAACGCGCCGCATCTCTCTGCTGCTCACTGGACATGCTAACGCTAGCCTCATCTCCCTGCTGCTCACTGGACATGCTAGCACCGGCTAATGACAACTTGCGCGAATAGGCACTTTATATCTCATAAATGTAAACCTTTCCATTTAGTTTCTCTTGTTTTCTGTTCAACCTTGCGGGCAAACACTGTTGTCGTTGTTGCTTATTACGTTTAGAACGCTTTACAGACGGCATTGTTTGGATTAGATATAAGGAAGTGGAAACGTGTCACATGACGCGCTGAACCAATCACGTTCTCAGAAATCAACAACAGCCAATGAGATTTCACGGTTAGCATCAAACCCGCCTTTGTATTTCCACGATTGGTTGCTGATACAAATGAAACTATCATGTTTGGTTGCGATAACATTGTGCTAGAGAGAGAGACCAATCCAATGATACCCGGCATGACCCGGTCCAGACGAAAGAAACGCTGCGAGACGTTGCGAAAAGATGCTAACTTTTGGTGATTTTAGGAAGAATCTACAGACGCAAACAGACTAAATGAAGTAAAATAAACATCTAAATGCGTATTTTTGATGTTTTATTTCCACTAGTATGAAAGAAGACATGTTATGGAAGCAAACTAGCACAAAATCTCAAATTTGACCAGGGTGTTGAAAAACGATGTTTTCACCTACCGTGTCTCCCCTTAAATTCAGTCTGTCAAATTTCAAGTTCAGTAGAGACTTTCTTTCAACCAAGGCAGCAAAGCTTCAATCAATGGTTCTTTCCAACATTACTGTCTGATAAGTTGGTCAAATGCTTGCAATTCTGATTTAAACCCTCTGCAATCACTTTATAAACAAGCACTGAAAACCTTAGATAAAACGCCATTTTCTTATTACCACTGCCATATCTTGAAAAAAATCTAACCTGTTTAGCTGGGAAAACCTACAAAAATCTCTGCTCATCTTTAAGATCCTGCATGGGTCAACTCCCGCTCCTCTATCTGGTTTCACCGAACTCAAATCTGCCTCAGCCAGGGTTACGAGAGGTGCAGCTAGGAGTGACTGCACCTTACCATCTAGAATAAGTGCATTTAGCCAGGCGGTCTTCTCCTTCAAAGCAACCCATCAGTGGAATGCAGTGCCACAATCTATCAGAGAGTCCCCAACTTACTACTCTTTCAAAAGTGGTGTTAAGAAATAGCTTCTGGAGAACCAACAGTGTCCACACTGATCTGTGTGCGTGCATGTGCGCATGTGTGTGTGTGTGGTGTGTGTGTGTGTGTGGGAGAGCGTACGTGCCCGTCAGGTCCTTAGCTAACATTTGTATGTTTTTTATGTAATTATGTATTATTTGTTATTATAATGTATTTTAATGTATTTTAATTATTGTAGTGCTCATGCCATCTGCCCCAGAGACTATGGTTGGAAATTAGCCAATTTGGCTAAACCAGCATGTTTACAGAAATATTCCTTAATCTGCACTGTCTCTGAATTTTAAACTATTAAACTAAAGTAAACTAAACCGCTAGCAGTAATGTCAGCTAACTTTCTTGGATTGAGGAGACACAAAACAACACATACGAATTGTCTCAGAATGGGCTTGTATGTGGCTGCTATTAACGTTAACTTTCGCTTTCACATTAGCCTCGTGTCACCAGGCTATCCTCTGTACTTTCCAATGTACATTCTACATACACAATCTCTTAAAAATGTGCCAGTCCAATTCGATTTTATTAATCTATTTTGTACCACTATAAACTAGAGGACTGATAGTAACCTACCAAAATCAATCAAAAGTCTTAAAAAACTGGCTGTTTTTTTGGCACAGCTTTTGGCTACTTGCTAGCCATACGGCCATGTCTTGTTGAGGTCAGTTGCTAACGTTAGCTAGCTAGCTTGTTCTATTGCCAGTTGGTTTCTTAGATGCCAGCATCCTTTGCCAGGTTTGCAATAAACATTTTTGAATGCATCCCTTTGTACCCTTCATGATAGCTAACATAGGTTGACCATATTTGTCACAGAAGCTGCAGGCCAACCTGCTATTTGCTAACTAGCTAGTTAGCCAAGTTGTTTTGCTAGCAAGACAGAACAAGCCAGCCAACATAGATACATCTAGCTAAGCTTATGATAGTCGTGGCTCAAGCCTTAAAGAAACATTTTATCAGGTCTGTTTATTTTGCATAATGCCTGTGTATCCTGCTTTTTTCTAACAGTCACTCAACTAGTTTACCTAATAATTGAGGTCTCAATCTTCCTTCCACAGTAGGCCTACAGTATCAGATAGAGGATTATGTTTTTAATAAAGTAGGCTGTATGTTGAAGTAGGCTACATGGGATTATTATTATTGCTACCATGGTATCGAATTGGGTATCGAGATTCGTGGAATTTCACTGGTATTGGTATCGACTACTAAATTTTTGGTATCGTGATATCCCTACTCTTTATCTAGTGTTTCTTTCCAGCCTTTCTGTAATTTTTCAACTGCTGAAACACCAAATTTCCCCCTGGGGGATCAATAAAGTATCTTATTTATTATCCTCGTATTTCATTGCGTAACATAAGCAGCAACAAATATTTTTAAAAATGTTTTAAACTTCTTATCTTTTCATTTGAAAGTCTCCTGATCTCAACCCAATCAAGACGGTCTGGCACCAACTGAAGCATTCCATCCGGCGCGTGGCAAAGCCCTCGACCACAGAGGCGCTAAATCGTCGCCATAGAGACCTTCTGGTACGAGAGGCTGACCAGGGAGTAATGCAATGACCACATCGACCATCTCCAGACAGTGATAAAGTAATTGCGGTTGGTGGTGGCAATACGGCCACTAGGCTATTAGCCTACTCACTGCGTGTTAGGCTACTAGGTAGGGCTGGGTTAAAAAATAATAATAATCGATTCATGAATCACAAAATCGATCTTTTATTTAATGAATTAATGAATAAATGAAGGAATGCATAGTTGATTAATTCATTCAATGATTCATTCATTCATTCATTTTTGGAAATCAGTATCGATACCCAGCCGTAGTAGGCCTGTTGCTGTGTTGCATAACTTGGCAGTCATGTAATTAAGGTTACAGCAAAAAAAAACAGGTTTTAGTAACACTAACCGAATCGATATTGAATCGAATCGAATCAAATTAAATTGTGATAATCGATTCGGAACCTTGTGAATCGGAATCGAATCGATTCTTGAAATTCGAATCGACAACCAGCCCTACTACTAGGCATGTAACGATTCACTCAACTCATGATGCAATGCGATTCATGATGCAGGGTTGACGATGCGATTTTCTCACAATTTTTTTACAAGATGAACTTGCGGACAAATTATAACTTGCATGCTGTTTTTGTTTTGTCTGTTAACTTCTCACCATTTTCATTTCTGAAAACAGGGAAGCCAAAATGCGTCCACACCTCTGACTTGAAACTTGTGGGTGCATCCTCAATTTTGGACTCACTCGATACATCCATGTTTGCCGCTGTCATGTTTCTCGTTTCATCTGCACCGATTTGAATCGTGACACAAAAAAAACGATTTTTAACTGCATCGCGAGGCATCGTTACATGCCTATAGGCTACACACTGCTTGACATGTATTTTCAGTAGGCTATGCCTATTTCTTGTCAGATGGATGCATGTGTGGACACTGTATTCTTTAAAACTGAAAGAATAAAATTACATTCAAAATTAATTGGACTGGTCCAGTTTTATGGTTGGATAGGCTAGAGATGTAACGGTATGACAATTTAATATCACGATTATAGTGAACAAAATGATCACGGTTATCAATATTATCGCAGTATTATAAAATGTGCTGAACATTTTCAAAAACTACTGATATACATACACTGAAATCATTTCACCAAATTTTATATTGAAAACACAAATAAAATTAGCAGCACTACGCACTTTTTGTTTGAATAAACATTAAAATAATGCGTCTTGGACACTTGCTAACTTTGGTTGATGCTGGACAGTACTTCAAAATCAAACACGGTTTTAATGGTCATTTTATCATGATAAATCAAATTTTATCACGGTTTATCATTATACCGGTTATCGTTACATCTCTAGGATAGGCTAATAAAAGCCTAATATAAATACATTGAGGACATGCATGTTCAGTGTTGCTGGTTTGCGAATTTCACAGAAAGACAGGGAGGAAGTCTATTCAAATGTTTGTGATAATAACGCTATTGACAACATAGCCTATTCACACACATTAACCATAAGGCCTACGGACCAACTCATGAATGGATATTATAGTCCATTCATTGCAGAAGTGTTTGAATGACAAACATTAGCGAGTGGGCGTGTGGGTGTTACCTCGCAGCAGTAGGAATATTGCTGGTTAATAGGATAGGATAGCTTTTATTATCCCCCAGGGTGGGGTAATTTGGATTTTCATAGCAGCAAGGTATTATAGATAGATAGGATAAGTTAGGAGCCATCACAGCATACTGAAATACTGCGCTATACTAGGGTTCACGTTGTAGCACTCATGAAGGCAATGGAAATATGCAACATAGCAAGGCATCACAGTATTCTAAGATAGTACAATACTAATACTAAAATAGGCTAAATACAACACAAACCTTAGAAGTGACAGCAAAAGAAAGAGGAAGTGATTTGCTAACTCTGGATCTTGTCGAGAGTCGAAATCTCATGAGAATAACACAATGTGTTGCCTTCGTTTTGCTTATAGACAATATCAATATACACAATATACAATGTACAATATACACAATATACTACATCATATAATACAAAGAATGTACTAGTTTAAACTATAGGCAGTTATAGGACTAGGCCTACTGCCAGTCGAATTGAGTTTGCTTGGTCAACAACGCCTGCTGGCGGCTACTGTGCAACACTGACTAAGGAGCTGGCCTGGAGTGGTCTGGATGCTCCACTAAAACTTGCCATGTGGTAGGATGAAATATTGCAGTTTGGCTGACTGTAGTCCTGCTAGTACAACCTAATTCATCGTTAATTATAAGTAAAAGGGCCTCCGGTATTCAATTAATTCATTCTATCATAAAATTCACATTTCCCTCAGTCGAGCATCCATTTTTGCAGCATACTGTACCTGGTCTTAGAAACGAGGCCTGAGCTGGCCTGGACTACATTATATTAGTCGTTTAGAAGAAACTTTTATCCAAAGCGACTTATGCTGTGTTCACACCGGGTGCAAATTTTTCCTGTGGCGCGGCGAGTTTACATAGAAAATCAATACAATTTGCGCGAACTGGGCGGCTGGCGGCACGGGCGGCGCAAATTGCCAAACTCGGCGGCGCGGCGGCCAGGATTCGCCGCGCTGCGACATTCGCAAAAGTTCAATTTTTTTAACTTTCTGCTGCGGATTCGCGCGGCAACCCATGGATCCCGTGGTGAGATTGGGCGAACTGGGTGGCGCAAATTTTCTCGCCACGCCCAGTGTGAACACAGCATTACAATAATTGTATGTAACATAGGTAGTCAGTGTACTACTACTTGCCAGAACTCACAGGTGCATCTCCTTTCTAAACAAGCGACTAGGAGCATAATCTAGTGCTGAAGCCCAAGTGCAAGAATAGCAAAGTAAAACACAGTAGTGTCTGACTAAATAATAAAGCATGGAGCCACTTCTGCTTCTCAGTCACGTTTTCAGACATGTTCTCTCTCTCTCTCCATTTCCCTCCCTCCATCTCCCTCCCTTCCCCCCTCTCTCTCTCTCCATCTCTCCAGGGGTGCTATCCTTAGCTCTTTAGTCCAGCAAGCACAGCCCAACTGCGACAGGTTTCACTTTTCCGCACACGTGGATCATCAATAATTCACTGCTGTTGGGGTCTGTGTTTGTGGGGCGCCAACAACATGGCTGCCAACAACATGGATCCCCCCTATGAGCTTTCTGCAGGAAACAGTAGTGCTGTACAAGCTGCAGAATAGCTAAACTAGTGTGGGTAGGGTGCTCATTTTAGCAGAACAAATAGGCCATACGTGAAGTCACAACTGTTTGTGTTTGTGTGTGTTCGTTTCTGTGTGTGTGTGTGGGGTGGGCCTAGTCCATGGAGGTGTGAAAGTTGAAGAGTTGAGTGTGCAGATGCCGTGGGCATAAAGAAACAACAGTATAACGTAGCATGCACATGTGACATAACATGCGTGAGTGTGTGTGTGTGTGCGCACGTGCATGTTATTATAGCTAGAGTAGGCTAAAGAAGCAGAGTCGGCTAGCAAGTGTGCTACGTGAGCGCACATCTGACAGTGGGTGAGAGTGAGAGTGTCATATGATGCTTTATGAGTGTCTTGTGAGCGTGTAGCTAGTATGGCGTCTGTTTTCAGTGTGTGTGTGTGTACTTCAGAGAAGAGTATGAGACAGATGATCTGTCTTGGATGAAACATGACACTGGATATGAATCAACAGGCTCAGGTTCACCTTCTCCGAGTTCAGGTGGGGGTGATGGGGGGGGAGAGAGAGAGAGAGAGAGAGAGAGAGAGAGAGAGAGAGAGAGAGAGAGAGAGAGATGGAGAGAATCTGAGACAGACTGTTGAATCTCAACACCAGCGGCCGACAGCCTCGGCTTGGCAGGACTTAAACGTTGGCACACACGGCCAAGCCTGGTGGTCTGTCCATGTCGTCTCTCCTCTGCTCTGTTTATTACTGCTGTTGCATCCCTCTCAAATCGATGAGCATGTCCCTGTGACCTTGGATCTCAGAACCCAATATGAAACAACTCACGCCTACTTTAATGACTCCATTCCCTCCACTGCACTCGGCCGCCATCTTCAAATCATACTGACATGATGCGCAAAGATGCCCAATGCATGAGATGGTAATATATCTGACCATGCTGGCCAGAACTGCCTACGGTGCAGGCTTAGGGTGCGTTATCTACAACCGAGAGATGTCTTCATCTGAATCTGTTGGGATCCTTTGAAATGGACACTAAACTATGTTTTAAGTGGGCCGGGCGAGACAGGCCGTTCTCCTAGCTGGCATCCTGGATGACTTGCTGTCTTAGGAGCTGGCACGTGGCAAGCTTGGTTTCATTCAGCCATGTGAAAGTGATGCATTTCCTCGGAAGACGCCGCCAACCCCGTCAGTTTCCCATCAGGATTATGTATCAGTATAGCCTACAGTAACAGTACAGCTTCAGAAACCCTGGCATGCCAAGTCCGTGAGGTTGTTCAGCACTGTGGGTTATTGTTGCAGATGAACACTGGTTATAATTAATGTGTAACACAAAACATCACAACGTTTGTTCAACACTCAAAATATGGGTTTGTAAAACTAAACCATAGGCTATTTGACGGTATAGCCCAGTCGAGCACCTTGCCGTGATGATGCTACACGCGTCTACAAGAGGTACATTCATTGTTATCATCAGCGCTATATTTGACTTCCAATAAACAAATAACTGGCCAATGAATCGAATAAGCAAATGTTATAACAGACTGCACGGTCACATTACAATACTGTAACCTTATGAAGTGTCTGAAGTTGAGCTGACATTTTTTGTAAACAATGAGCTAATTAGCTTATTTAGCTTCCGCGCTACGGACGCGTGAAGGTTTGGTGAATTGCAGGCTAGCTCGCATGTCGCTTATCGGTTGTATTTGAAAATGCAAAATACTTACATTTCTACGTCGTATAAAAATCCATTTCAGTTGGCAGGAGGGAGACTGTCTTTCTGTCTTGACATTAGCGGCTGTTTCAGCTGCAGTGCCTCCAGCCTGCCTCCTCGGTCAGGCGAGTCAGTCATGTGACTAGAACTTGGAACTAAAAGACGGAAGAAATATCCCCTTTTCAAAACTGCACGTTTGCAAAAAGCGTAGCCTATGTAAAACATATGTCTTACCACCATTTCTTCAATATGTGGAGAGTAGTGGTCATACATGACTGTGTTTAATAAATTCAGACTAAATATGTTTATGTAGCCTATTTATTTATTTTTTCGGTGGAGGGCGGGGGGCTAAGACTTTTTTATTCTGCAACTTTGTAAAAAGCTCTGGATGTATTTGCCTATTATGATTATGATTATGATTACGATTACGATTATGATTATGATTGTTATTATTATTATTTGTCAACATGAACATCTTATCTATGAGCTATCAACTAAATATTTGTGAAGACAACCAAATCACAGTAGGAATACGGTCACACTGACCATCCAATAAAGGTGCATTTTATATTGAATCGTATCTTTGAGCCGTGGTTCATTTTTTCACTGATTATTTTGCAAATTGACTGCCTGGAAACTGTGGCAAGACTGTCCTCTACTGCTATCATGTGGTCATAATTTGTAAACGTAGCCTAGATCTCGATTTATGGCGTGACGCGCTGCACCTGCATCATGGCACAATCTTACCTTTCCAACTCCATTGCACAGCACAACGATTGTAATAACTTGATCAAATTAATAAGTCAATCTTCTCCCTTCTGATCAAAATGGTAACTTCACGGGACAGTTTCCCTCCTGTCCTGTCTTTCAGGGACAGATACCTGGCTACCCGGCTACCTGTCTGTCAGCCGACAGCGTGTGACTCCACCCAGGGCGCGCGGATCGAGAGGGGTGTGAGGCCACAACTGCAATCTCCAATCAGAGGCATTTGGGTTGGGAACCTTTCCGAATCAAGAAGCGGTGCTTTCTCTTTTTCAAACAACCTAGGCTACTCTCACGTAGCCTACATTTCCGGATCCATAGACTATTTTGATTATCATAGATTTTTATTTTTGGATTGACCCTGATTATTGACTAAACATGCTCAACTTCCTTCAGACGAAATGGAGCAGTGTGGTCTGTGGGCTTCTTCTAGGTCTTGGTTTAGTGGTAAGATGCGAGATATCTCCAAATCCAGCCGGTGCCACCAAGCCTCCCGTTGTGAAACCGATCCACAATGTGCCTCAAGCGTTTCCGAATGCGGAGAAGGCCAATCTACCCGTGTTCACCATGGACTACCCCAGAATACAGGTCCCCTTTGAGTTCACGCTCTGGGTGCTACTTGCCTCATTCGCCAAGATTGGTAAGCCTATGCCAATTAAGTGTGTGTGTGTGTGTGTGTGTGTGTGTGTGTGTGTGTGTGTGTGTGTGTGTGTGTGTGTGTGTGTGCGTGCGTGCGTGCGTGCGTGTGTGCGTTTTTGAGAGGTGTGTTAGAGAGACCCGAGAGTGAGGGAGATAGAAACTCATTCTATATTATTTATTTATTTATTTATTGGTTTAGGCCTATTTGTCTGGGATAATACAAACAACATTGTAACAGGTTACAATAACATAAACAGTTGCATATCAGGCTTCTACGCCCTAACCATGGTTAATTTGCGACCGCTGGCCCTAGTCAGCCTTTCTTACTAAAATGGTCATCATTATAAAAAAATAAAAATATAAAAGTGAGCACATGCTGTAGTAACACTGTTTCAAACACTGTTTATAAGCGGAATGAGGTCAGTAAATATATATATATATATATTTATATATATATATCTATATATATAGGCCTATATATGCACTGTATATACTGTATATATATATATTCCACCTCTTTATTTTCTTAAAGCAAACCCCAAACCCAGCTGTCCCGTCTCCCCCTGCGCACGTGCACACAGGTTTCCACGTCTACCACAGAATCACGGTGTGGGTCCCGGAGCCGTGCCTGCTCATCAGCATCGGGCTGGTGGTGGGCGCCATCATGCACTCAGTCAAGGAGGAGCCGCCCGCCGTGCTGAGCTCCAACGTCTTCTTCCTCTACATGCTGCCCCCCATCGTGCTGGACAACGGCTACTTCATGCCCACCCGGCCATTCTTCGAGAACGTGGGCACCGTGCTGTGGTACGCGGTGGTGGGCACGCTGTGGAACAGCGTGGGCATCGGCCTGTCGCTCTACGCCGTCTGTCAGGTGGAGGCGTTCGGCGTCCAGGACATCAACCTGCAGGAGAACCTGCTGTTCGCCGCCTGCATCGCCGCCGTGGACCCCGTGGCCGTGCTCACCGTGTTCGAGGACATCGGCGTCAACGAGCAGCTGTACATCGTGATCTTCGGCGAGAGCCTGTTCAACGACGCCGTCACCGTGGTGAGTGATTGAGAGGGAGTGGCTTGAGAGGGAGTGTCTGGCTGACTGACTTACTGACACTTTGTTGTAAGGCCTGTGTTACCTTGGATGGTGTTTGTGCATGACATACCATTCTCTACATGCCCCAGCTACAATCAGACACATTTAACCTACAAACCCAGTTTATCAACTGCCCCAGCCCGGGGGTGAATCCTCCCCCAGCCCTGCAGGATGAACGGCCGTGGGTGTCTCCCTGTTTCTTGTTTTTTGTTTGTGTTTCAAGTCTCACAGGTTTGCTCAGTTTCGCCCCCAAGGATCAGGGTCTCAGTTCTCAGCTTGATCTGATTGATTTGAGTGACAGCCTGGTCAATGCTAATGCTCTTATTATGCCTTTGGGACTTACTGTTATTGTGCTTATGTGTTGCATGTACAACAATTTAATTATTATAGTATCTATCTATCTATCTATCTATCTATCTATCTATCTGTCTATCTGTCTATCTGTCTATCTGTCTGTCTGTCTGTCTGTCTTGGTTAGACCAAGGTAACAGTGCAGCTGTTCTTATCGAGTCAACCACTCCCAACTTCAGTGAAACTTGAGTGCATAAGAAAGGAGGGGGAGTTTCCATTTTGTTTAATGACTCCCTCCAATGTAAGCAGATGTGTTACGGAAATGTGTGTTCCTTTGAATATGTGGCTCTTCAGTTGAATTCCTCTTCTCGAGCCACGTTTCTAATAATCTACAGGCCACCTAAATACTGTCCAAACTTTTTTGGTGACTTTGCTGAACTGCTATTATCTGTATTGACTTTGGCCGGGTTTCCCAAACGAGTTAAGAAGCACTTAACTCCAAAGTAGCCTACTTCTTAACTCCCATACAAAGGGTTGCTTAAGAAGGGTTCCTTAAGAAGGTTCTTTGTCGGGAAAAACGGCCGTTGACTGTGTGGTTATTGTTGGTGATTTTAACATCCATGTTCACAACCCTCAGGACAGAGGGGCTAAAGAACTGTGTTGTGTCCTTGATAACTACTGTATGGACTGACTCAGCATGTGACGGAGCCCACACACAACAAGGGGCACACTCTGGACTTGATCATCACCAAAGGTCTGAATATTTCTAAGGTTGAGGTGTCTGATGTTGCGCTCTCTGATCATTCCTGTGTTTTCGTTGAGAGTACTATCTCCATGCACACAAATGTTCAAACAGAGGTCATCACAAAACACTACATCACTGAAAACACCGGTGACATATTTACTCAGGCTTTCTCGTCCACACCTGCCCTCTCTTGGGTCTCAGTCAATGAGCTTGTAGATAATTTCAATTCTAAAATTACAAATATTATTGATGCCATTGCGCCCACTAAGGTGAAGATGGTCTCTTGTAAGAAACAATCTCCATGGAGAAACACCACTCTGGTCAGAATAGAAAAAAGAGAGTGTCAAAAAGCTGAACGCAGGTGGCGAAAAACATATCTCCATGTTCATTATGACATCTATAAAGAGAGACTTCGCATTCATAATTTGGAGCTGAGAAATGCACGGCAGTCCTTCTTTTCTGACATCAGCACCGAAAACAATAATAATGCATGTGCTCTGTTCAGGCCCGGCGGAAGGCGATTGGGGGGGGGGGGGGGGGTGCCAGCGGATATTTGTGCGCCGCTAGTGCCTTGGCGCTCTAGGCAATTGCCTTGTATGCCAAGTGCATGCACCACCCCTGGCTCTGTTTGCCACTGGCGATAGGCTAACAAACCCTCCTGTGTCAGTAGACTCTGAACTACTATCCACCAGCCTGCAATTAATTTGTTTGTAATTCAGAAAATTAGACAAGCAGTCAGTGCCTCCATATCAGGTACAGGATATGTGTTGTCCCAATGTCCACTTAAAATCAATACCATGACACAATTTTATTCGATCAACCATACAATCCTGAAGGACATTATACAATATCTGAAATCCTCCTCCTGTTACCCTAATATTCTGCCTAAAGGCTTTTTCAAAAATGTATCTAATGGCATGGCCTCTGATTTACAAATTGTCAACACATCTCTTCTTTCAGGTGCGTTCTCACAAACTCTGAAAACTACAGTTGTCAAGCCACTCTTAAAAAAGAATAATCTAGACATCTCACAAATGAACAATTCGCCCATATCAAACCTCACCTTTTTAAATAAAATAATTGAAAATAATAATTTCAACAGCTGAACAACTTACTGGCACTAAACAATTGTTGTTTAGATATGTTCCAGTCAGGATTTTGACCACACCACAGCACCGAGACTACTCTTGTTAAGGTCTTCAATGACATCCATTTAGCTGCATTCGACACGGTTGACCACAACATATTACTAGGCCAACTGAAAAACTGGCAGGACATTTCTGGCACAGTGCTAGACTGGTTTTAATCCTACTTGAAGGACAGGGACTACTTTGTGTCTTTAGGCAATTACAAATCTGAGCGGACAACAATGACCTGTGGAGTTTCCCAAGCCTCCATTCTGGGGCCTTTTCTGTTCAACATTTAAATGCTCCCACTAGCTCAAATTATGGAAAACAACTAAATCACAGCTACGCAGATGACACAAATTTATATCACCATATCTCCAGGGGACATAATCCCATACAAGCGCTGAGTAAGTGCATTGAACAAATCAACAATTGGATGTGCCAGAACTTTCTTTAACTAAACAAAAATAAAACTGAAGTAATTGTCTTTGGAGCCAAAGAAGAACAACTAAAAGTCAGCGCTCAGCTCCAATCAGCAATACTAAAAAACAGCCTACTACCACCTGAAGAATATATCAAGGATTAAAGGATTTATGTCTCAGCAGGATTTGGAAAAACTTGTCCATGCGTTTATCTTCAGTAGACTCGACTACTGTAACGGTGTGTTTACAGGTCTCTCTAAAGAATCGATCAGACAACTGCAGCTGATTCAGAACACTGCTGTTCGAGTCCTCACTAAGACCAAGAAAGTGGATCACATCACTCCAGTTCTGAGGTCTTTACACTGGCCTTCTGTCTGTCAAAGAATTGGCTTCAAAATATTGCTGTTGGTTTATAAAGCACTGAATGGTTTAGGGCCAAAATATATGTCTGATCTGCTGCTATATTATGAACCATCCAGACCTCTCAGGTCATCTGGCACAGGCCTGCTTTCTATCCCCAGAGTTAAAACAAAACATGGAGAAGCAGCGTTCAGTTTTTATGCTCCACATATCTGGAACAAACTTCCAGAAAACTGCATCTATCTAAAAATCACTAGCAAGTGTGAAAAAGTATTACACTGTCTTCCTTGAATCTAAATCATGGAATGTCAAATCAGTGGGTACTAAGGTAAAAGTGAGGAGAAAAGGCAGCTACTGAAGACTGTTGAGACCCAGCCCGGTGTTTGCATGACCCTTGTTCAGACAGAGAAGGGTGTGGACTGGGCCACACATCTGATATGAACTGGCACTGCCCTGACAAAAAAAACAACATTAAAACATCTAAATTTCAAGATAACATACACAGGGTGGAAAAATACAAATCCAAAAACAAAGGCTATGGGAGCTACTGGTGGGAAGCAGCACTGAATGGTATTACAGCGCATTTCACTGTGGCTGCATCTGTGCTCGGTCATCAACAGTGTTCCACATACAGTAGGTTTGTTGATGCAGTACTCTCCCTGCGGTAGGATTAGACAGATGCTTTAGATTCCTCTACTCCAGTCTAACATGTTCTACTGTACAATATGAGGCTGCAAAGCTGGTTTGTCAGCTGCATTGTGTGACCAATGTTCAAGATTCAAGATTTCAAGATTCAAGATTTCCTAGTATGTGTGAACCATATACATGGCTAATAAACAGATGTTTAAATCTTGAATATTGGTCACACTGTGTGTG
>NC_140245.1:15446927-15589427 GCF_949987555.1 Borostomias antarcticus | reverse complement strand
GAGGAAGTTTGGAATAAATCCTCAACACTTTTCTCCCGCTCTCTCCGTCGTCCTCAGGCGTGCTGGTTTTGACGCAGATCGCGAACCCTTTCCGTACCATCCCCTTCAACTACAAAGACCAGTTTGGTCTGGCGTACGGCGGCGTGCGCGGCGCCATCTGCTTCTCCCTGGTGTTCACCCTGCCGGACAACATCAACCGCAGGAAACTGTTCGTCACCGCGTCCATCGCCGTCATCTTATTCACCGTCTTCATCCAGGTATGGAGCGGCTTTGGGAAATGCTTCTACTCGTCACAATATTGTGCTATGCTGAGAATGTAATAATGATATAATAATACACTTTATGTTATAGTACTTTTGAAAACAGGATTACAAAGCAAACAAAATGAAGGAATTTAAATAACACAACCAGACCAGGTAAAGGCCTGGCTTATGGGCAGGGCTGGCTTGTTTCTTTTCAGGACTGGTTAGTAGGATGGAACCAGCTAGACATGCCATTGAAATAGCTGAAATAATATTCATATGAACATATGAAAGTTACAGTTTAGTATTGGCCCTTAGAAGTAAATTTTTAGTAGCATAGTTCTTAGATAAGCTAAGTGTAGGCAGACCTGAACACCCAACCGTAATAATATCAGAACTGTAAACAACAGCACTTAACTGAATTAGGTAATACACAACTCATGACTCCAAATTTTCCTTAATGCTTAATCATCTAACTTCCATGGTTTGATGTATTTTGACTCAAACAGGCTATAGTGGTGGGACATAACGTTTAGAGGAATTTGACATTAACATTGACAAGTGGCCGGGTTATAACAATTTAAGACAGATTCGATAGACGGAAAGCATTGATTGACGCGTGGATGTCATGAGATTATTGGTTGACCTTGCTCTTGCACTGCTGACGTAAGCACTCGGGAGATTTTGTTTTACAGGAAGAATGTGTGTGAATGCTGTATGTTAACAAAAGGTGGGGTTCATGGCATATGAAATGTGGAATGTGTGTGTGTATATGGTGGCTAGTACCAACGTGTGTGTGTGTGTGTGTGTGTGTGTGTGTGTGTGTGTGTGTGTGTGAGAGAACTGTATGTAATATAAAAGATGGAGTTGATGGCATATCAACCCCCCACAGGGCGAGCATCGCGCCAGCATCAACAACAATTCATACAAACACATGCAGCAAAAACATTGACAGAATCCTTATAATTGCGACTTTCCGGGTTGAGCACAATCAAATAATATGACTGCCTAGCGTCTTTGGTTTGTGGAAGTCAATGGAGCTGGCTCGACATCTTTCCTGCTTATATCTTTCCACATGCACACTCCAGAAGTAATCGCTTTCTCTCTCCTTCCCATCCTAGCACAGAGCTCTACTGAATAATACTGCAGCTGCATGGCTGAAGCATGACCCAAGCCTGAAATGTCCAAAAGACAATGTACAATAAAATATCCTGGTGAATCTAATATATACTGTAGGCTATTAGGCCTGTGTGTTTTAATGCTATAACCAGTTTATGAAATTAACACTTGCTCTCAGCCAAATTGTGTCTATGGCGAATAAGTTTGTAAATCCTACTAGACGAAGACGGTCTGCATCCTAGGCTCAACCAGGTTTTGAGTGCAAATAAAAAGTTAAGTTAAAAAGTTAAAAAGCTAAGGTCAGTACACTCCGCCATTTCTCTGCCACTTCCGGTGCCAAAATGCCCACGCACTTTCACTACGTCATCATTGTTTACAAACATTTGGGTACAGTGACAGCATGTAAACTCTGAAAGGATCTATAGTGCAACTTTACAGCTTGCCTTTAGCAGACAGAACCATAGTTGACAAAACCACATTTGCACATCATTAGAATTTCAACAATTTATTGGGGATTCAACATTCAAAACTGAACATGAATACTACCTGATATTTCCATCTGTTGCATCAGTGCTTTTTTTTTAAAGTATATTTATTGATTTTCACAGGGTCCACCATTCAAGCAAACAAGAGTAATGAGACCACAAAATGTACCGTTTTTCCAAACACACCCCAAACCCAGAACTACCTCCCCACACACAGATACACAAGACAAAACAAAAAACAAACAAAATAAACACACAACAACAACAACAACAAAACAGAAGGCTGAAACAACTATGTTATACGTGACAGGGAAATCAGACGTACTGGTGTTGACAAAAGGACACGAAAACATTTAGGCCTACAGAGCGATGTGTCTCGAGATCCCAGTCCACGCTAGACCGTAGAGACCAGTCCTTATGGCCCGGGCGCCATCATCACCAATATAGTCCAGGGGCCTCATTTATCATTGAGGTACGCCTTCTTTTACACGGTCTTTTTCGCGAGTTCAGGCGTACGCCATTTGCCCCCCCCACATTGCGATTTATCAAGCCGTAAGGGCGAAAATTTAGTCGCCTTTCTCCGCGCTTTTGTAGGACACCTCTCAGCTTGTCCTACCGATTTACACGGTGTTCTACGCCCTTCTTGAACACAGGGGGAACTGGCGACGCAGGTGGTGCGTCGGTGAATTACTATGTTTGACGGAGAGAATAAGAGCGACAGTTCATGAACGCACAATCATGTAGGCTACTAGGCCAATTCAGCACAAACATATATCGCAATGCAAGATTAGACGTGTCCTCTAACCGGCTCATTCATGCTCCGATATGGATTTGTTCCCAAAACTGAACCTATGCGCTGTCCAAAACCTTTCCGCGCTATATGTCACACACCTAATGCAGGCACTCCATCAAACGGCAATAATTGACCAATTAGATTGTCATTAATATGTGATCATGTGGACCTGTTTGCTCTTTGGTAAGCATATAAATGACAGTCCTCCTGTGCGTAATGCGAGCCTAAATGAATCCGGCGCTACTTGGCCTACTGGCCGAGATAGAACTCCAAAGAGGTGACGGCGATGGCGACTGCACCCACATAAGGGCACCATCAGTGAATGAATACGTCTATGTGAATCGCTAAAATGTGCACACTATAAATACCCAAATCATATGTGACGCCGACATGCTCATCACAAGTGTAGTGGCACGGTGGCCTGGCTCCACGCATGACTCATTCATCCTGGCGCACAGCAGGGTAGGGCTAGACTGGAGGCAGGCGCTGCGCGTGACGGCTGGCTTATTGGTGTGTGCATAGCCAAGATACATATTCTTTGTCTTATTTACTTTAATCTTTATTAGCATTTTCCATCCATACAACGACAATACAATAAAACATAAAAACTTACAATAACAGCTTATGGGTACTTCCATCCATGCTGCTTTTTTTTCTTACTCAAATATGACAACTTCAGTATTAGTGGTATCATCACACTTCCTTCTATAATCCATCCATTTTTCCCATCTCCCTTCAAACTTTCCTTCATGCATCCTCAATGCATGCGTGAACCTCTCCCTAACATACATCTCCTCCACAACACCCAGCCACTGCTCCTTGGTTGGGGGTCCCACCTTATACCAAGCCCTCGTTATTGTCTTTTTACTAGCAACCAATAGTAGGCTACTTTCACTAGGTATCTGTCCCCTCCTTGTACATCATCCCGTGTTATGTTTGCCAAGATATATATTCAAAGCTGATAAGAAGGTGGAGGCCGGCGCGCTGGAGGTGGAGGCTACAACTCGCGGGGGCACGACCGTCAGGTCAAGGACCACTGCAGACTCCCCCTCCTCTGAGTCCCACCCCACGTCAGAGTCTGGAGAAACAATTTCAATCATTTTATTTGAGTTTGTCTGTGAACTTGATTATGCATTTAACATTTCATTGTGCAGCCATATTCATTTGATATGTTTTTCTGTTGGCAGTCAAATAAATGCTGTGATTTACCGGGTGATTTAGATGAGTCTTAAATTCCCAGAGGGGAAAATGTTTAATGTGTTCTAACATTATGAAGTGGTCATCTGCGTTATTGTTCCCTGTTTTTGGTCCTAATTTAATCATAGCCTACCACAGAATTTTTCCTTTCCTCACAGCCACATGTTACAGTATGTCCGTGTATGCCAAATCCTAGATGCACAAAACGTAGCTAAAGTAGGCTACTAAGCTGTAGGAGCAAACAGACAAAGGTAGGCTATTAATACCTTCCGAAGAGGATTGTCTTCCTCGCGTGGACCTCACCAACAAGCACATGCACCTCCGTCTCCGAAAAGTTCCTCTTCTTAGCTCTTCGTTCCATGTTTCATTGTCCCGCCTGGGTGCTCCACGCTACCTTTTTAAGCCGGTTCCTTCCGGGAAACCACGTTTGGCCACTCATGGTTTTGACCATATATGGTTGGATTAGGGCGTGGAGGGGGCGGAACACGGGGCGCGTGTGCGTACGCTCTCTTCCCCGCCGGTCTCGGATTTCCCGTGCAGAAAAGGGCATACGACATTTTTGATAGATCCGAAAAGCGTGTAAATATTCTCGTCGTACGCTACATTTCGCATTTTCCGCGTTTTCGTCGTACGCCCTCTTTTACACCTGAATTTACACGCTCTTTGATAAATGAGGCCCCAGGAAGGGGTCCCAAATACGGAAGAACTCAAAAGGTTTGTCCTTGAGCCAGAAGCTTATAGCCTCTAAGGGGATGAGTTCCATAATGCTCCGAGTCCATTGGGCAACTGTGGGGGCTGCATCTGAGATCCACTGATGGAGCACACATCTCCTTGCACTGAACAAAAGCACCTTAAGCAGCTTCAACGAAGAGGGGTTAAGGTTCAGTGCCCCAGATTGTATACCAAGAATGCAAAAGATAGGGTGAATGGTTAAACTTCTCTTAAATACAGTATTAATTTCCCTACATACTTTGACCCAGAAGTCAGTGATAACAGGGCAATCAAAAATGCAATGAAAATATGTACCTTGGGCAGTCTTACATTTAACACAGTATTTTGAAAGTAAAGGGTTGAACCTGTTACGTTTCACTGGAGTAATTTGAAGTCTATGTACAATCCTAAATTGCTGTTCCCTAGCTTTGTTAGTAAATAAGCAACCCGAAGAACTCAACCAAACCCCATCCCAATCATCATCCAGGATAGATTCCCCAAAATCCACTTCCCAGAGAGACCTAACACGAGCTGTACATTCATTGTCTGGATATGATAGGGCACAGTAGAACCTGGTAATAAGTTTCTTAGAGTCAGGATTCTGAGTAACCTTTTCCACTGCCGAAAGAGAAAACCCATTGGGACACAACTTAATAGTGGAGGTGATGAAACTGCGCATTTGCAGGTACCTGAAAAAGTATTCCGAGAGAGATTGTATTTCTCCCTGAGCTGCTCAAAAGACATAATATTACCATTCAACATCAAGTCGCCTACAGTCCTTACCCCCCTTTCATACCATAAAGAGAAGGCATGGTCCGACAAACCAGGGGAAAAATCTGGGTTTAAGTAAAGAGGAGTGAGAAGAGAGATTTGGCCCTCCTGGTTCTCTAGCTTCCTAGTCAGTCTCCAAACTTTCAGGGTGTTCTGTAGGATAATATTACCCTTTACCTTATTACAAACCCACTTCCTAGAGGCATATAAAATGTTACGAAGAGGGATAGGGGCCACTGGCTCAGCTTCTAGGGCAAGCCAGGTAGATTTAGGGTCCTCTCTAAACCAATGCCACAGATAACTACAAAGGCAAGCGATTTGGTAGCGTTTAATGTCTGGCACAGCCATACCACCTTGCTCGAGAGGACGTTGCAGTACAGTAAGCTTCAACCTAGCCCGTTTATTTCTCCAAAGGAAAGAGGACAGAGAGCTATTTATAGATGTAATTGACTTTCTCGTTAAAAGAAATGGAATCATTTGAAAGGGGTACAAGAGCCGCGGAAGTATATTCATCTTAAAAAGATTCACTCTTCCCAGAAGAGACAGTGGTAGAGCCGTCCAGCAAGCCAGGTCTTCTTTAATCGTACGAATTAGGGGCATAAAATTGGCTTTGTACAGGCCATTGAGGGAAGGGGTAATACGTATACCTAGGTAGACAAAACCCGATGGGGACCAACGGAAAGGGGCAGAGCAAGTTGGGGACCAGGACACATTAGGGGTCAGTGGCATTGCCTCAGACTTAGAGTAGTTAATCTTGTAACCTGAGAATTGGCCAAAGGATCTAATTATATCGACCACTCTTGCGATGGAGGTCGCAGGATTACTAAGATAAACTAAGATGTCGTCCGCGTATAGCGAAATCTTGTGCTGTACGCGACCCACCTCTATGCCCATCACCAATGGGTCATTCCTAATGGCCTCTGCCAAGGGCTCTATGGCGAGAGCGAACAGGAGGGGTGAGATGGGACAGCCCTGTCTGGTCCCTCGCCCTACCGTGAACGCAGGAGACTTCATGCCATTCGTAATGACTGAAGCACGTGGGGCGGCGTATAGGATAGATATCCATTTAATAAAGTTATCACCGAGGTTAAATTTGGAAAGGACACCCAGCAGGTAAGGCCACTCCACTCTATCAAAGGCCTTCTCTGCATCGAGGGAGATCACCAGAGATTTGGACTTCAATTTTATACCATATTGTATGAGGTTCAGAAGCCTCCTAACATTATTACATGAATTGCGACCCAGTATTAAACCGGTCTGATCTACTGAGATGTGGTCTGGGAGAATACCCTCAAGCCTTTAAACAATATTTTGGCAAGTAATTTCCGGTCCACATCCAGCAAAGCAATTGACCTGTAGGAGGCGCAGTCTTCTGCCGGCTTGCCCTTTTTCAGAATCAGTGAGATGTTTGCATCCATCATAGTGCCAGGCAGAGTCCCAGATTCAAAGGAATGGGACAGCATATTGACCAGAGGGTCAATCAGCGGGTCCTGGAACACCTTAAAAAATTCAGGAGTTAGACCGTCTGGCCCAGGGGCCTTGTTATTCTGTAGGTCATTAATAGCATCTATGACTTCCTTACGGGTGACTGGTCTGTTCAACAACTCTTTCTGTGCATCCGAGGCTTGGGGAAGATTAATAGATGAAAGAAAGGTGTACATCAAAGCCTCAGAGTGACTGTCCGACTCCGAAGTGTACAACTGCTTATAAAATTCAAGAAATGAATTACTAATATCCGTATTGTTATGAAATATATTACCAGCCCGGTCTTTTATGATGGGGATAGCCTGGGGGGCAGTTCTTGCCTTAACCAGGTTGGCCAGATATTTACTTGGCTTATTCCCAAATTCATACATCCTGTGCTTAGCAAACAGAATGGATTTCTGGGCCTCAGTAGATAGGAGAGTGTCCAGGGCTGCTGTAGTAGCATCAATTTTAAGTCTCAGAACCTCCAAGGGCTTGAGGTTAAACTCCCCTTGAAGCCTACCCACTTGTTCTTCCAGTGCCTGTTGCTCAGCCCTTTGCTTTTTCTTTAGATTCGCTGAAAACGATATAGTAAAGCCCCGAATTACCGCCTTAGCTGTCTCCCAGAGTAGACTAGGCGTCACATCTGGGGTGCTATTCTCAATGATAAAATGCTTGAACTGATCTGTAAGATACAGTCTAAAATGTGGGTTCTTAAGAAGATGATTAGCAAACCTCCATTGTCCTTTGAGTCGTTGGGCCTTGCTGGACGAGACCAAAAATATAGATGAGTGGTCACTAATAATAATATTACCAATTGAGCAGGAGAGCACTTTCTGGAGGGCGCATTCAGGCGTGAAAAAATAATCGATCCTAGAGGATGAGTTGTGGACCCCTGAATAAAATATACTATACTGCTTATCGGTGGGGTGGAGTGACCTCCATGTGTCAATAAAATGTATATCCTTGCAACATCCAAGAAGTGACTGGCTATACCCCAGATTAGATTGTGCTGTTTTGTGAGATTTATCCAGCCGTGAATTAAGACAACAGTTGAAATCACCAGCTATCACTGAGGAGTCCACAATCCAATCCGAGAACAAGGAAAACACCTCAGTATAAAAATCAGTGGATCGAATGGGAGGGGCATATACATTTAAATAGGAAACAGCGTCCCCAAACAGCGTCCCCTTAATCATAACATATCTGCCTGATTTGTCTGCTCTAACTTCCACTCCCGTCAATGGCAATGACTTATGCACCAGAATGGCCACACCTCTGCTTCTAGTAGTAAAAGAGGAGTAGTAGACCTGGCCCACCCATCCTCTTTTTAACTTTAAGTGCTCGTTGTCATCCAAATGTGTTTCTTGGATCAGTGCTATTTGTACCTTCTCCTTTTTCAAGTAGTTAAGAATTTTCTTTCGTTTTATAGGGCCATGAATCCCGTGGACATTCCAAGTGCATAGTTTGATTGTTGCATTATCAACCATATTTCCAAATGGTATCGGTGATAACTCTATCCGATCCCCCAGTCACTATGTAAATATTCAATATAATAAACCTCCTGACAAAAACATGAATGACACAGACAGACAATGTGGGGGACAAAAACAAAACCAACCCTTCCCCAGCTCTCCAAACGCCTCCCTGAACCTGGCGTCTAACGCTCTCTAAACTGTGCATCCTAAACTTGCACTAAACCAGTACTCCATAACTAACAATATTCACAAACGTCTGATTGATAAATAAAACAAAACCGTGTGACACTCAAACTCACCCCAATCAAGTCCCGTGAGATAGTGATGGTCTAAAAGGAATAAAATATGATCTAACACCGGGGCTTGTGTCTAGTAGTCTGGGTTAGTCAAATGTGTCAGGCTATCATTCAAAAGAAACGAAGTGCTGAAAAGTTACGTGTCAGCACCCTCTGCTGCCTTTCCTGACTGGAGCGTCTGGGCAATGGTCTCCGCGTAGAATTATTCCACCTCCTCCGGTGTGTCAAAGCTGTGCCTCTTGTTAGCAAACGACACCTGTAGCCGAGCAGGGAATAGCAGACCGTATCTGACGTTGGCGGCCAGCTTCAGCTTGATGTTGTTGAATGAGGCTCTCTGCTTGCCGACTTCAGAAGTGAAATCCGGGAAGATGTGCACCCTTTGTCCACGGAAGGTAAGCGGGCCCTTTTCCCTCGATAGCTGCAGGATGCGCTGCACCACTCTATAGTGGTGAACCCTCACGATCATGGGTCTCGGGGGGGCTTTCGGACCGCTCGAGCGAGAGGCAATGCGATGTGCCCTGTCCAGCATCTCGGGTCCGCTGGGTACATCTATACCCAACGTCTCAGCGAAAAACTCGGTCATGAAGCTCGTGACTTGAGGCCCCTCCATGTTTTCTGGGATACCAAGCACGCGAAGATTCTGGCGTCTGCTCCTCGATTCCAGGTCTTCCGTTTTAGCCATTAGCCTCTTATTACTCCTCTCCAGTGCATCACATTTGGCTTTGAGTGCAGTAATTCTATCATCGCAATGTTGCAGTGATGTTTCAACCTCCGTAAGACGTGATCCAAAAGAGTCCAAAGTAGCCTGCAGACTGTCCATTGAGCCACGTGATTCACTACGAAAAGTTTCAATGAGTTTGAAGTGCTTACTGTGTTTACATGATACTGGGCGCGTACTGCTTGCATCCAACACAGCTGCCGTACACATCGCTCGCAATTTCACATCACGTCCCACAATTTGTTTACATGACACTGGGCGCCCTACGTTGCTGTACAAATCATCCATTTGAAAGACGAACGCGCCCTGCTGGACCTACCCCTTTCATTCCATTGACCACATCTTCACGGGGGACAATCACGGGCAGCTCCTGTAGGTCTTGATTGAGCCGTCATGCCTATTGTTGGCGGAGTATGACTCTCTCTCGGTCTGAATGGCCCAGAACAATTAGCATTGAAGTGCCTCTTTCACCTGCAGTAACCTCTTTCACCCAAAACTGAACATGGAAACTGAATACAAACTGACATAGTCAGTGCCTGGGTTTGTTTGCATGATTCTGGGCGCGTACTGCTTGCTTGCCTCCATGAATACTGTAGGTCGGCTCATGCGAATTGTGGAACACACACCACATCCCTGGGCTCTGTCATTCACTCGCATGGCTTCTCCTATCACTGCTATGACACCCAACTGGTCCTGTCATTTCCCCTTTTCTGATACACAAGTGGAGACACGCATAGCTGGGTGCTTGGCTGACATCTCGGAGTGGATGACGACACATCACCTCAAGATCAAACTGGACAACACTGAGCTGCTGTTCCCCCCGGGGAAGGGCTGCCCGCACCGGGACCTGGCCATCACCATTGAAGACACAGTGGTGACCCCGACTCGGACTGCAAGGAATCTGGGTGTGACCCTGGATGACCAACTGTCATTCTCCGCACATCACATCCATCACACGCTCCTGCAGATTCCTGCTCTACAACATCAGGAGAATTCGACCTTTCCTCACTGATGAAACAGCGCAGGTGCTCATCCAGGCCCTGGTCATCTCCCGCCTGGACTACTGCAACTCCCTCCTTCTCCGTTCCCTACACTGGCTCTCTGTAGCGGCTCACATCCATTTTAAAACTCTGGCACTAGCATGCAGGGCAATGAAACGAACAGCCCCCTCCTACCTCCAGGCCATGGTCAAACCCTATACCCCCTCCCAACCGCTACGCTTTGCTACCTCGGGGCGACTGGCTGAACCATCACTCCGAGGCCCCTGCGGTTGATCGACACGGTCACAGCTCTTCTCTGTCCTGGCCCCACAGTGGTGGAACGAACTGCCCACTGACGTCAGGACAGCAGAGTCGCTGCCCATCTTTCCTCACAGACTCAAAACTCATCTCTTCAAGAAGTACTACAACAATCCTCCCTCTTAAGCACCTATTGTATTTTGAGATTGCTATTCTTGCACTTTGCCTTCAGCACTAGATCGTGCTCTTATTCACTTGTTTTAGAACGGAGATGCACTTGTGAGTTCTGGCAAGTAGTAGTACATTGGCTTTTCCTACGTTAAATGCAATTATTGTTAGTTGCTTTGGATAAAAGCGTCTGCTAAATGACTGTAATGTAATGAATATCCAATGCAATGACTGTCAGTGTAGGGCCCGAAAACTCCAGCTACTGTGCTCGGTTTGTTTACATGATACTGGGCGCGTACTGCTTGCTTTCATCCATGAATATCCCACGCAATGACTTTCAGTGTAGTGTCCCAAAACTCCACCGAGAGTTACCGTATCGTGAGCTAACTGGCTATCACAGTTGTATTGTGCAACTTTACAGCTTGCTATTAATAGACAGGCCTTATCCGTGTAGACCCATATAGGCGAGTGATGTCACGGTCAGTCATAGGGGCTTGTAACAGAAGTGTGGAGGGACTACTGCCCCTTGTGGTGCCAACAAAGAGATACAGGCCAACATTGGACATGACACACCGACTGACAATCTGACAAACCCTGGTATAGCGGCATGGCCTAGCCCCGCCCAAATACATTGTAAGAGAAAAAATAAGCACTAAGAACAACACCATAAAATACATCAAAAGGGAAGAAAACAATGTGATTGAAAAAGTATTTATTTTTATTCTTTTTAATGTACAACAACCTGTTTTATCCCCTTCCGATACAGGGCATTAGTATCCGGCCGCTGATTGAGTATATGAACGTTCGAAGAACCAATCGCCAACTGAACACCATCAACATGGAGGTCCACACCAGGGTATGTATGTAACGTTAGTTAGCCTTCCAGATAACACATACAGTATATTCAGCTGCTTCTCTCTGTCTTTCTCTGGGGTGGGATTCGAACCCACGATTCCCGTGGGACAGACACCGTTTTAACCAGTTATGCCGATGAAAAGTTAGCTTCATAAGCACAGGTGGATAGTATTCATACTGGGGGAGTGAGTTTAACCAACAACCTGCTACCGACTCGGGACTCTCGAGGACTCTGTTTCATCTCTCTCTCTCTCTCTCCTTCTCTCTCCGCATCTCAATCTCTCTCGCACATTCTCTAATGTTGTCTTCCTCTTTTTCAATGTTGATCCCTCATTTGTTTCTGCAGCTCATGGAACACACCATAACTGGGATAGAGGACCTATGTGGTCAGTGGAGCCACTACTACTGGAAAGACAAGTACAGCATCCACCAACACGTCTGGGTTCATAAAAACATCCAACTTTAGATCTGATGCAGTGCTCATAATGTCTGCTCTTTTATTCGTCTGTGGCAGATTCAAGCGGTTCAACGACCTGGTGTTACGGAGGATTCTCATCCGGGACAGTCGAGCAGAGTCCAGCATCGTGGCTCTGTACAAGAAGCTGGAGCTCCAGAACGCCATCGAGCTGCTGGACACCACGATGGGGGACGTCAGCGCAGCGCCCTCTGTCATCTCCCTCCAGTAAGTGCAGGACCCCACTGTCCCCACTCCCATTCCTCTCCTTCCTCTACTAGGGAAATATGCCCCGATGAGCATGATGAGCCCTGGCCTCCTGAGACCATCCTGGTCCAGTGAGCTTACATTCCGTTTCCCTCTGCAGATCCCCCTTCCCTCCGCAGATCCCCCTTCCCTCCACAGATCCCCCTTCCCTCCGCAGATCCCCCTTCCCTCCGCAGATCCCCCTTCCCTCCACAGATCCCCCTTCCCTCCGCAGATCCCCCTTCCCTCCGCAGATCCCCCTTCCCTCCACAGATCCCCCTTTCCTCCACAGATCCCCCTTTCCTCCACAGATCCCCCTATCTCCAACCATTATCGTGGGTGGGAGTACTTCTCCTCCTTCAGACAGTCAGTGTAACAGAACTTTTGCCAAATCCAGTCAGAAGAATGGCAGAAACGTGCATACTCTTGTTCTGTAGGGGTCCAAGCTGCAGTAGCAGCTGCTTACTTTCTTTCTCTTTCTTTCTTTCTTTCTTTCTTTCTTTCTTTCTTTCTTTCTTTCTTTCTTTCTTTCTTTCTTTCTTTCTTTCTTTCTTTCTTTCTAAAACTATGCTCAAAGCTCATGAAAAGTGGCAGGTAGTTTGCACATCCCACCCACTATGCAGGCACATAAAATGTCATTGTGTCACTGACCTCAAGGTGGCGCTATAACAATCATGTTTACGTTTTCGTAATTATCTCAAGAACGGCTTAGTGTACAGTCAAAATCCTTACATCATTTTAATTGATCAATTCATCTACATCTTTACTCCGATGGTCTTCTGCACTAAAAATGCATAATTTGGGGACTTTTCTTCCATTTTCTCAAAAACTCGTTGGAAACTGTTGGGACAATCATCCCAAAAATCTGGCAGGATCATCTAAGGACTTCACTTTCTAAAGATATTTCGATGTGTCAATACGCATTTGACATTACGCATTTTTAAAACTGTGCTGTTAAATTCAATTTTACATAAATGCTCATGAATGAAAAATGGCTAAAGCGTTGATAACCAAATTTGGTGCACATTTTCGGATGCTAGGTCCGAGCTTTGCTACGCAGTTTTGGGATATTCTGCCTCTAGGGGGTGCCACAAATGTGAAATGTTTATATCCGGTAATCTGCTACATGGATTCATACCAAATTTGGTTCACTTGATCTAGGGTCATTACTCAGTTGATGTATAAACTAATGATTGAATTAATTGGGCATGGCTTTTAACAACAAATTTTAATTTCTAGACATTTCACATTAACCCCCAAAAAACTCAAAATAAATCGCCAGTACGTCCTACAGAGCACCTCTGCTGAACTGTGATAAAAGCCTCACTGCAACCTTTGGTCAATTCAGAAGTCCGTCATAATCTTTTTCAAAGTATGCAAAATCAGTCAACGTCTACATCTCCAAAAGTCTTCATTAGTATGCTACCATGAACCAGAACAACGTTCTTTGGATCCTACACATCACCTGTTTGAAACGGCGTTCAGATTGGTGAAATGATGAGTATTGAGCAATGTTCAATATCATGCTGTAATTTGTCATTTATCATGCTGTAGTCTTATTATTGTTATTTTTTAAATATTTTTTTACAAATTTCACCAAAATATTTGACTATAAACCCAAAACCAGGATACAGATGTGTTTTTTTTTTCAAAATGTTATTGCCAACATTTTGATTGTTATAATGATTTTAATTTTAAAAAGAGAAATAACCCAGTTTTGCACATGCAGTGAGGAGAGGAAAGCCTCTTCCAAACCCAGGAAGAAGTTCATGAAGGAGGACCTGAAAAACATGCATGACATCCTGTCCAAGAACATGTACAAGATACGCCAGAGGGTGAGCTGTCACCCGACCAAACACACACACACACACACAGACACACACACACACACACACACACACACACACACACACACACACACACACACACACACGCGTGTCCAGTTTGTGGATGGAGATCTTTTAAACTATGAGAATATGAGGGGTGGGGGTCGGCAGAGCAACTACACTGTAAAACATCATATCCTGTTAACTTAGAAACGTTCATCTGACTTAATTTTTGGTGCTCTGTTGACATTACCCATTTTGACTGAGTTTGTTCTACTTTTTGTTCTTAAACATTTCAGGTTAATTTACTAAACTTAGTAATGTGTTCCTGCAAAAAATATTGTCAGAAATAAGTTCCTTTACTTCATTTTTTAAGGCAACGGTTTCCTCACTTTATCATGGAAAGTCATGCGATACCTTTTACAGTGCATGTGTCCGGTGTGGGAAAAGAAGGAATGAAGGAAAGCCGATTGGGTACTTTAGTTGACCTGTTTGTCTCAGAGCAAACCTGATGGCGTCCGGTCTGGTCAGAGTGCTGACGTTCGGCCTTCGTGATTTAGCACTTTGTTTGTGTCCTTGACACATTTGTTTGTGTTTATCCCTGTGTTGTTGACGCCCTCAGACGGTGGCCTACAGTAACAAGCACTCGCTGCCGGACAACAGCCGGGCCAGAGAAATCCTGATGAGGCGCTATCCCAGCATCAGACGCAGCCTGCGCGCAGGCAGCGCCAGAGACCCGGTACGCCCCCGGCGGCCCCCTGGGCGCCAGCTTAAACCCACGAGCTGGAGCTCAGTGTTTTATATATAGCAAACCGAATGCAGCTTTCTCTTTCTCTCCTCCTGTAGAACAAGGAACAAACATTCAAGTCTCTATCTGTTTATTTCTCTCTCTCTCCCTCTCTCTCTCTCTCTGCCTCAATCCCTCTCTCTGTCTCTCAGGCTTCTCCCAGGACCCAGAAGTACTACTCTCTTCAGCCGAGCCAGAGTCTGGAGGCAGCGTTCCCACTCAGAAGATCAAGCCACGGTGGTGAGATCCGTCCACATGCCCATACCCACAACCTTGTGGTCAAAAGAAAAATCAGGCAAAGCCACTTAGCCAAGTGTCCTCTGATAGTGGATAGATAGCTTTTTGTCGTTAAATCACAATTTGGGTTGAGAAAAATGAAGACTTTGATGTTATACGTCCGAACGCCGTCAAAGCAACAAAGCGTGTGTTCATACCCAGGTGGACCCTCAGGGTCCAGGCCTTCTCCACGCTCCTCCGGCCGCTCTCTGGTTCCCCTGGACATCCTGAGGGAGGTGGACTCATCCAGACAACCCTCACCCTCCCCTGGGGTGGACTTTGTGGACGAGGGATCCTTCCGACGGAGCTCCGGGAGCAGGAGGGCTCCGGTGCCGACCCCTCGCAGACGTCTCTCTGAGCGGGGGGACCCGCCGCCACAACAGGACCGAGGGGCCGGGGAGGAGAGGGAGGAGGGCCCCCGGCAGCCCCCGCCTCTGCCTCCACCTCCAGGCTGGGCTCCAGAGCCCTGGGACCCCAGGCGGGCCGGGGTGCAGAACCCCCTGCTCCTCAGGCAGTCGTCCCAGGGTTCCCGTTCCTCGCCCAGTCTTTAAAACCAGGAAGTCAACCAGGAAGCCAACCAGGAAGCCATGGGAGAGACAGTGATCTGGGCCTGGGGAAGGACATGCAGACTGAGGTGTGCAGAAGCCTTCCTGTCGTTGAACAAGCACCATAGATAGGAGTCATTGGCTAATTACAAGTGTTCCACTAGTGATCAACACGCTAGAGTATCAGACAAGCTCTGAACCAAGCTGAATTACAGAGGAGGAGGGGGATGGTATCCTTCATGGTTCCTCAAGATGATGGTTTAACTAAGTCTACTTTACTAAGTGTTCTTAGGACAATATTGGAATGATTGTTCTTTTTCAACACTTGTCTGATACACTAACACTGTGTGTGTGTGTGTGTGTGTGTGTGTGTCTGTGTGTGTTTTATTACTACAAATATGTATTTATTGTATACTATAGACTTCATAGTAGAAACTTTTTTTACTACTTAAAAAAAAGAAGAAGAATATTAAACATTAATAAACATATTTCAAAGCAAGTGTGATGTGTCCTGTAAGCTGTAATGGGAATTCATAGCCTCTCCTGCCCCTTAGTGCCGTGGATAGTGGCTCTCTGATGTTCTTGATTACAGCTGCAATGTGCTTGGCTACACTATGTTCCTTACTTGATATTGCAGTCAAAACACTGCTGTGGTCAGGTGAGAGTTAAAACAGCTTTATCACATAATGATGTTCAGATGTCAGTCTGAGAGTGTTGAGGTTCCACTGTTCTCTCCCGTTTCCCAGCCAGCTCTAATATCCAGTGTTAAAGCACACAGTCCCTGGACCTGTTCACGTCTAGACAGTCTTTTATTATTGCCTTTCTCTCTCTGGGCATTCATGGGATACAGAAGCACGGGGTCAACTCTGCACAACGCGCTATCCGCCCACGCACCTGCGCAAGCCCTATTTTGTGCCTGGCGAGAACTTGGGTGGCACTGCACCACCGGAAGACTTATAAAGAGCGCCTAGCGGGAAAGGTCGCCCATAATTACAGCTTCGCGTTTTGACTCATTGGTGGAGCAGAGGGGCAGCAGGGCAGCTAGGGATGCCAGGTTAGAAACGGCCAGGAATTTTCTTTTTTTCTTCTTCTTCCATTCAGGGTTGCTTTGAGAGGCAGGCATTTAATAATTAATGCCTGTACACGGCTGGAAATATCAGTCGATAAGAAACTGCATATTCGTGACTCGATATCAACTCCGATGGCATGTGCATTCAGTGCTAGGCACACGCTTAAGAGGTCTACTCTGAAAATATCCCAGGACCAATTCCCTTGTTTGCCGTTGGCTTCCGCGCACGTAGGCTATAACACATAAGTATCACGCATGAGAGCTGTCTGAAGCACCCACACCCACGCGCACTGAGATTCATGCTTCCAGCAGGTCCGCTGGGTTTCGTGGAGAGGGATTTGGCCTGCTGGCACACGGGCAGCTGAGTGTCTCGGGAATTGTAAGCTCTCTCCTCTCGCGGCTCCTGCCCACGCCAGTGACACCACCTCCTCTAAATCTGGCTCCCTTCAGTAATTAAAGATGAGCGGCAATGATTACCGCAGTCGCATATTTGCAGAAAGTCATCTTGGTGTGAAATGAGGTAGGCCTACTCAAATAATTTGGGGAGAAAAACGAAGATAAGTGCATCAATTAGACTCTCAGGTGAAAGCTTGGAATGAAATCCAACAATAGTAAATGCAGAGCCAATGCTTTCTCTGGTCTAAATTGTTCAAACCACTTTCCACCCATATGTGACCGCCAAAGGAGGTTTGGTCCTGATGTCTGCAGTCCTCAAAATACGCTAGAGTGCAAAATACTATTTTTTTCAGTTTCCATTGTTTTCATATTACGAAAATTTAAGTTGCGAACCCACCCAATATAACAGTTTTAGGATCACTAAATTTGTCTGCTCTGCTCTGAATCCCTGACGCCCTTTTTCTCTGCTTAGTGATTTCATGTGTAGTCTACCAACATTCACAGAAACATTATCTTATTCAAGCTATTTGCTGATTTCAATGCAGGAAACATAATTTGAAAGCTTCCAATTTAATTTCATAATCTGTAAAAACTTAAAAAATGACCTTGGCAGCCATTAGGACCAAACCTCTGGTGGCAGTCACATATTTCATAGCATCTAGCCATAAGGACCAGTTGATTGATTGACAGACAATTGTGTCCATCGAGTATTATAGACCTACTTCTTCCAGTCCTACATATTTAATACTTACTGTAAAACACACAAGTAGACGAGCAGTAGGCCTGTGGGCAGATAGATGCACTTAAGTGGAATTGATTAAGAAACCTTTTACGCTTTCCAACTTACACTTCCAAGTCCTTGGCCGTTAGCTCCTCCTCGTGATGTCGGTCCGTCTGGCTGCTAAAACTAATGCAGGCGGCAGCGCAACCAATGCATCATTCATGCCCGGTGATGCAGGAGGAGGACTGGGAGACTCGCATCAACAATTGGAGATGTTAAGGGTTGACCGCTGCAACAGTGTAGCGCTAAAAAGTGACTTATTCTCGACGTTGCTGGCTACACTCTGAAAAAAAGACGGCATTAGGAGTGTGCTTCTTTTTTGTGTAGGAAATAGCCTAGGCTATTTTTGTCAGTCGACTCGCATATTGGAACTTTCTCAAAAATGAACCAGACAGCAAGCGTCTCTCATCAAATACCATGCCAGTCGTCCAAGGATCTAAAGGTCAGTTTCCTGGTATCCTTTCCCCCTCTAAATTATTATTAGGGGTTGTTTGGAGATCTTTACCCCCAAATATCCAATTTAATAGTCTAGTTATAGTCCAATGACATTAAACACTTTACTTTAATATGGATTGCAACATGGTTCGATTCCTCCCGTTTTAATAGCCCATCAGTCTAACTGTTAGCCTATGTAATATTTGTCACGTGCCTCGAAAATATTCAATAATACATTTGAGCTTTCATTTGGGGAAGTACAGAAACAACTTGCAGCATAAATTATTTGCATGTCTTGGCATTCAACGGATATAGCCAGGCTTTTTTCCCTTACACTAGCTGTGTCAACGAAATTCCTCAGATAGGTTGAAAGATAATTTTGTTCTCCATCCTCATAGCCTGATACACGTACAGTACCCAGTCATCATAGCTACAGTAGGCTAGTCTCCTAGCAACAAGTGATGTGTTGGTCTGCAAGTGCATCTAGCTTAATGATGTGTTTATTCAAAAGGAGTGGGCATAGGCAAAAAACTACTTGACGCACAAATTAAATTGAATGTTTGTGCATGCATTGGCACGTCTTCCTACGCCCCCGTAGACATGCTTGCAAATGTTGCGAAATCTAAATCCACAGACAGAGTAGAATGTATCCACATTACACAAATATTATACTCAAACTGTCTTGTCAAATAAATCTAAAGTAGCCTAACGTTATGCATATGTGATAAATTAAATAATAATTCATTTTATTTATAAAGCATGTTCATAGTGAGACAATCTGCTGAACGTCCTGAACGTATAAAAATATGAGGTTATATGAATTCAGAGAATCCTGTCTTGAAGAGCTGCTTTAGGATTTGTCCACGTCAAGGCAATAGCCTGCTTATCACTGAGCACTGCAGATCCCTGGGAAAGTGATGGGCAGAGTTTTAATCCTCTGTTATTCAAATCTATGGTTAACTGTCAATGGAGAACTCATGTTGAGGACCACATAAAGATGGAGCTAAGTCAATTTTCCAGGGAAGAGCTTTTTGTTAATCTCATGCATGCACACACACACACACACACCCACACACACACACACACACACACACACACACACACATGAACACACGCGCGGAAACCCACACAAACCCACGAACCCACACACACTCTCTCTCTCTCTCTCTCTTACACACACACACACACACACACACACACACACACACACACACACACACACACATGCACACAGAAAGAGAGAAACGGGAGGGGGGGTATAAGGGTTTGAACAAAATTACAGATTTTTTTTCTCCACCTAATCCAAAACAAAATTAAATGCTCTTTTTGTGAAAGAATGAATCCCAGACTGGGTGATTCTGTGAAAGAACGAATCCCAGACTGTGTGATTCTGTGAAAGAATTAATCACAGACTGTGTGATTCTGTGAAAGAATGAATCACAGACTGTGTGATTCTGTGAAAGAATGAATCACAGACTGTGGAAAACTGACCACACACAGTGCGACAACTTCACTTCAATGGTGAACTGATGACCTCGAGCTTGATCGCTGCATGCATTCCATCATGGCCAAACCTCGCAGCCGTCATGCTTGCCCCTCTGTCCTTTCTGTTGAATGCGTCTGCAGTTCCTGTCTCCGCCACTAGAGGACAATGTCTCCTCACTTTTGTTTTCACAGTTTTGCCCTCCGAGCCAAATATTCAATCTCGACTGTCCACACGAACTGTGTCATTTCACAGCAGGCAGGGCAGAAGGCAGAGGGCTCGGAATCCGAAAAAGTAAGCAAAAAGTCACCAAAACGTCCTACACCAACTGATAAATAGCGGTGACACTGAGAGAGAGAGAGAGAGAGAGAGAGAGGGAGAGAGAGAGGGAGAGAGAGAGAGAGAGAGAGAGAGAGGGAGAAAAAGAGAGAGACATTTTACAGAAATGAATCCCTTAATAGACAACACAGTATAACAGTGTGAAATGAAAGTCTGGGCATCAAAGCCCCTGTCCTATTGCACCTGCTTAATGGACCCACTAGAGCAGTGGTTCCCAAAGTGGAGGTCGGGACCCCCTGGGGGGTCCTGAGATGATGAGGTGGGGGGTTGGGGGGTTGCAAGATCATAAAAACAAGATCATAAAAACAATTCAAAATATCTTATTAACCATGATTGTTACAAAAGGTGAAAATAGTATTTACATTCATCATAATACAGCTACTGCTATTGTAAAATATTACAATAGATTGTGTTCTTTTGTTGTTGTTGTTGTTGCTGTTATGCCTATTAGTGCGTGTGCGCGCAAACATTTGCATTCTTAAACCACCTCCGGGTATAGAGGGGGTCCCAAGTCTCTGGCACCTGTGGCTGTAGGCGGCAGGTCCCCCCTGCTGTGGGAATCTCTCCATCCTCCGGCCACCAAATGCACCAACATCAAACGCTGTCATTCTGAGCCCAGTGAACATGAACCAGGTAACGGATATGTTCCCCACATCAAGAGCAGATAGTTGTTTTTGAAGGTAGACATGGGCAAATTTACCTTGGAAGCAGCCTTACTTGGGGTTAAGTGCCTTGCTCAAGGGCACAGTGGTAGGTAATGACTGTAAATTGGCCCGGCCCAGGTCAGATGCAATAATAACCTTGGATGTTCAATGCCGCACTTCGTCTTTCAGCACGTTCACATCTGCCGTGTTGGCCTCTTTCAGCCGGGCTCCCTCGCAGCCGAAGGTTGGCCCTGTGAAGGCGTGTGGCTCTTAGCCAGGCTCCGCCTCCTCGCTCCAGTGATCCTGTCGCTCTTATCATACGCTTCCTGCGTGAGGTTAGCAACATGTTGGGGGGGTGGCTAAGCAGCCCTGGCCCTCCTCCTTCCCTCCGTGAGCAGAGACTAACACCTGGCAACCCTCCAGGCGCGGGCAGGAGACAGGGTATTTTTGGAGCTCAATTGGGAGAGAGGAGGTGGGGTGTGTGTGTGTGTGGGGGGGGGGGGGCGGTCAGTAGAGGCAATATGCTCAATATGCTCTCTCTCTCTCTCTCTCTCTCTCTCGCTTCTCTTCACAAATACACACTCACTCACTCACTCCCACACACAGACACAAACACACACACACACACACACACACACACACACACACACACACACACATCCCTGTGTGAGATGATGTTATTATCTGTTCTATTGTGAGGGCAGAGGCAAATGCCTCTTTTGAATCGTGTGGACACAGTGAGTCGGGAAATCCAATTAATTTGTGCGTAAATATAGAGAGATGCAATAAAACTGTCTAGTGTCCTGGGCTAGGAGCATACAGAATGCCAACAGGCTGGGTTCTGTCATTGTTGAGATCCTGAGGCCTTTCTTGGTTACTGTAAAGAAGACCAAGAGGTCAGCTGATGATAGATACTGTAGATAGATGTAGATAGAGATCGATAGATAGATTTTATCGATGATAGATAGATAGATAGATAGATAGATAGATAGATAGAGTAGAGATAGGTAGATGGATGGATGGATGGATGGATAGATAGATAGATAGATAGATAGATAGATAGATAGATAGATAGATAGATAGATAGATAGATAGATAGATAGATAGATAGATAGATAGATAGATAGATAGATAGATAGATAGATGGACAGTGTCACATTAACCTCCTTATGGACTAGTGAAGTGATTCAATGTTAGGAATCCCTCCTACAACAAATGACAGCATGTGAACCTCTATGACAAAAACTGCCCAGAGGTACAGCAGGCCCAGAATACCAGCAGGCCCACTCTCTGAATACCAGCAGACACACTCTCTGAATACCAGCAGGCCCACTCTCTGAATACCAGCAGATCCACTCTCTGAATACCAGCAGGCCCACTCTCTGAATACCAGCAGACCCACTCTCTGAAAACCAGCAGGCCCACTCTCTGAATACCAGCAGACCCACTCTCTGAATACCAGCAGACCCACTCTCTGAATAGCAGCAGGCCCACTCTCTGAATACCAGCAGAAACAGTCAGTGTGAGACAGAGAGACTCACACAGCCTGGCGACATAATGCATTGGTGCGTGTGTGTGTGTGTGTGTGTGCGATTGTGTGCACGATTGTGCGAGTGTCTCATCAGTTAGTTGTGCCTCTGGTCCATTACCTCTGAAAAACATTGCCTGCATAAGGCTAACCTGAATGAGAGCAGCTGGAGCCTAAAGAAAGTGGCCTTGCTCAAGACTCACAGGGCCAGTGTTCTTCAGCAGAGCCATGCAAGGCTGTGTGAAAAAACTAAGGGGATTCGGTTGTGATGCCAACAGTAATAACATCTAGGGCCTCAGTTGCGCTCAAGAAAGTCCACAACACTCAGGAACCTCATCTCCCCCTGAACGCAGATGGAGCAAAACTCCTCACAAAGAACCCAGATAGCAAGCGGATCTGGGCCATATATGGTTCCGGAACTAAGCTACAAGTGCCAGATCTGGCCTGTATATGGCCCTGATCGGATTGCTGTCTGGGAAGGACAAACCTGCAAGGTGGGCTGAACACTTCAGCGCAGTCCTCAACCGGCCATCAAGTATGAATGAGGAGGCAATTACGAGACTGCCTCAAGTTGAAACAAACCGGTCGTTTGCTGTTCCCCCCTCCAATCGCCTTATTCACCTGGCAGCCATATTGGTCAGTTCACTGTAAAAACACCACTTCAAGAACCGAAATAGTCAAAATAACAGGCTGAATACACTATCGGGGTTACAAACTCATCAATACCAGACTCTGATTGTTTTTCACTGCCTTTGTTTTCGCGTTTGGAAATACATGGAGTTGAATGAGCCATAGTTAGCCGTCAGCTGCATTCACTCCGATGTATTTCCAAACGCGAAAACAACGGCAGTAAAAAACAATCAGAGTCTGGTAATGATGAGTTTGTTTCACCGATAGTGTATTCAGCCTGTTATTTTGACTATTTTGGTTCTTGAAGTGGTGTTTTTACAGTGAACTTTTAACATTGAAGGCAACGTGCACTTCTGCATCCGCACCCCTAATTACGTCAGACTGACCAATATGGCAGCTGAGGTGAATAAGGCGAATTGAGGAAAACATGAAGCCATAAGCCTCCTCTCATTAGGCAAAGCGCTGCGGTGCGATGCCATCCCGATGGAAATCTACAAGGCTAGAGGACCTCTTCCAGTCTGTGTGGAAATCTAAGCCGTTGCCCAGCAGTTTAAGGATGGCTCTATAATCCATCTCTACAAGAGGAAAGGCAGACTTGCAACAACCACAGAGGCATCTCCCTATTATCAATTGCTGGCGAAGTCTTGGCAAGAATCCTGTCTGTGTGGTTTCACAAAAGACAGTGGAATTGCTGACACGGTATTTACTGCCCAGCAGCTACAGGAGAAATGCCATGAACAAAGTGCTCTATATCTATTACATGGCGTTCGCTGAACTAACAAAAGGCCTATGGAAGATCATGGCCACGTATGGGTGTCCAGACAAGTTAATCAGCATAGTGTGCAAACTCCACGATGGCATGATGACCAGGGTCAGAGAGGAGCAAGAACTCTCTGATCCGTTCCCAATCACAAACGGGCTGAAGCAAGGCTGCATCCCAGTGCCGGTGCTCTTTGGCAGTTCTCTGACATGCTGAAACACTCACTCCAACAGCACTGGCATCAGCCTCATCTAATAGCCTATTGAACCAAAGTGGAGGAAGTCACTGTTGGGGAACTTGTGTTTGCTGATGACAGTGCTCTAGCTGCTGGCTCAAATGAAGAACTACAGGCCGGTATGGAACACTTCTCAAGTTCTGGGCATGAAGCCTGGACAGTCTACCAGCGCCATGCCAGGAAATGGAACCTTCTCCACCTGAGCTGTTTGAGGAAACTGCTGAAGCTCAAGTGTCAGGACGGAATCCTTGACACGGAAGTCCTCAGCAAGGCCAATAGTCCCAGCATCTCCACCCTGCTTACGAAGGCACAGCTCAGATGGACTGGCCATGTGACTCTGCACGAGACCGCCAAAATGAGTCTTCTTTGGCAAGCTTAAAAAAATGGCAAACAAGCACAAAGTGGCCCCAAACACTACTACAGGGATACCCTGAAAGCCTCCTTGAAGAGCTTTGGATTTGACCTGAAGAGGTTGGAACCCCTAGCTCAGGGCCGGCCTTCCTGGGAAAGAAAAGACCAGGAAGGTGCTGTCCTCTGTGAGAGCAGGAGAAGCTCCTGTGCCATGTTGAAGAGGCAGCAAGGAACGACTTGTGGCTGACAAGGAACGACTTGTGGCTGCACCTCCTGGCTTCTCATCCTCCCTGACCGATCCAGTACCTCAGAGCTCCACACCCTCCCTGACCTGTCCAGTACCTCAGAGCTCCACACCCTCCCTGACCTGTCCAGTACCTCAGAACTCCTCATCCTGACCTGTCCAGTACCTCAGAACTCCTCATCCTCCCTGACCTTTCCAGTACCTCAGAACTCCTCATCCTGACCTGTCCAGTACCTCAGAACTCCTCATCCTCCCTGACCTGTCCAGTACCTCAGAACTCCTCATCCTGACCTGTCCAGTACCTCAGAACTCCTCATCCTGACCTGTCCAGTACCTCAGAACTCCTCATCCTCCCTGACCTGTCCAGTACCTCAGAACTCCTCATCCTGACCTGTCCAGTACCTCAGAACTCCTCATCCAGACCTGTCCAGTACCTCAGAGCTCCACACCCTCCCTGACCTGTCCAGTACCTCAGAGAGTTCCTGGCTCAGATTAGCTTGTTCAGCCATCTGCACACTCACCCCCCCCCCCCCCCCACACACACACACACAAAAACTAGATGTGTCATGGTCATCACCAACTATGATGGACGAACAAGGTATGCATGGACGAACAAGGTATGCGTGTGCGTTTGTCTGTGTCATATGTTTGTGCATGTGCGTTTGTGTACTGTATGTATGCCTTGTGTGTGTGTGTGTGTGTGTGTGTGTGTGTGTGTGTGTGTGTGTGTGTGTGTGTGTGTGTGTGAAGAGCAGTATTCCCCTGTACCTCAGAGGCCCAAGGGGAGTCAGACTCTTGAGAAATAGACTGGTTCCCTCAGGGATATAAAGTGTGTCACATCAGGACACAATTGTTTCCTTAAGTAGGACAGCTGTTTAACACTGTTACTCCTCTTAGACACAACAGGGTTTGGTGTCACTATTACTACAGGTATTGTTACCTCCGCCCAGGACTGGGGGAGGACGCTATGTTTTTGGTGGTGTTTGTTAGTTAATTTATTTATTTGTTAGTTACTGTAGCAGGATTACGCAAAAACCACCAGAAGATGGAAGAACCCTATCAATTTTGGAGTGGATCCAAATCACGGGACAGATCCACAAATTATTTTTCACTTTTGTTACCAGTGCCAGATAGACCGAGCTGCTCATAAACCGCAATGGTAATGTACCACCGGTATATTCTGGACATTCGTCTTCTCTGTATTGGTGCATAATGTACACAGTATACACTGCACATGCTGATGACATGCATTATGGGCAGAGGTCTGCGCTCTCCCAGTGTCTTTCTAGTTGCTGCTGTATCAACAATCTTAACATGATGACAATATCCCCTGTTGCCTGTTTGAACGTGAGACAGCTTAGCTCAACTGGCCATGAAAAGAGATTCATCATGGAAGTGGAATGTTTATGTTCTTACTGTTCACTTTGAAATCTGGTAATCAGCACAGATAATTGTCAGTGTCTCCCCTGCTGCTTAGTGGGCTGATTTTCATGTTGACAGCTAATTATTCTTAATGGGGCATTTAGCAGATGCGGTCAAGTACATTCGGTCAACCATTTATTCGTGTGGAAAAATATGACTGTCAAATCTGAAGCCAGACAAAAAGACACCTTGAAACAAGTGATTAACTGCCTGTGGTTTGAGTTTGGCTACCCGCACACGCAGTAAAAGCCTTATCAAGAAGCTCATGCTGTGCGTGAAGTTTCTATGTTGAGTTGGGGTCGTCCATTGGCTGGTGTAGCATTCATAGGGAAAGTAATTAGCTGGGTGAGCTGGGTATTGTCATAGGAACTACTCATGTAATGGGGACTTGTGTTGTTGGCCTCCCTGGTTGGAATTACATGACCAGTTTGAGAGCACATGCAATGGAAACAAAAGATACTTTTAGTTCACTTCTGTTTGCATACAGATCAGCAGAGAGTAAGTTTGATAGAGCACGGAGGTGCAAACTGTATATCCAGAGAGACATTATGACTGGGTCAGTCTGATACCCAGGTATTAATAATCCCAGCCATTACTGTTCTCTCTGTGAGAAGCCATTCTAATTCAGGGTAGCTCAGCAACAGCAACAGCACTGGCTGTGCTCTTCTTGCTGTCAACAAAGAAACTGCGCCTCTCCTGCCATGATGGGCCTGTTTGACGGGGAGGCGATCTATTCACAGCCTTCCTCCTGGTAGCAGGGCCCAGTGAGAACACCTTCCTCCTGGTAGCAGGGCCCAGTGAGAACCCCTTCCTCCTGGTAGCAGGGCCCAGCGAGAACCCCTTCCTCCTGGAAGCAGGGCACAACGAGAACCCTTTCCACCTGGAAGCAGGGCCCAGCAAGAACCCCTTCCTCCTGGAAGCAGGGCCCAGTGAGAACCCCTTCCTCCTGGTAGCAGGGCCCAGCGAGAACCCCTTCCTCCTGGAAGCAGGGCACAACGAGAACCCCTTCCTCCTGGAAGCAGGGCACAACGAGAACCCTTTCCACCTGGAAGCAGGGCCCAGCAAGAACCCCTTCCTCCTGGTAGCAGGGCCCAGCAAGAACCCCTTCCTCCTGGTAGCAGGGCCCAGTGAGAACCCCTTCCTCCTGGAAGCAGGGCCCAGCAAGAACCCCTTCCTCCTGGTAGCAAGGCCCAGTGAGAACCCCTTCCTCCTGGTAGCAGGGCCCAGCGAGGACACCTTCCTCCTGTTAGCAGGGCCCAGCGAGGACGCAGCTCCAGCCCAGCGGCCGTGGCTGAACTCGGGCCTTCAGTCGTTGCTCAGAATGGAGAGCATTTCCACACCCTCTCTCGTTCCGACGCTTCAATATTTAATGGGAGAGGGAGCAACGTCTGGGATTCAGACTTTATTTCACTCTTCTCTCTCTCTCTCTCTCACACTCCATCTCTTCCCCAGATTCTGTCTTTCACCCCCCCCCCCAAAAAAAAAGCTTCCAATCAATCACTCATTACATTTACATGTACAGTGTAGAGTTACATTTGGTGAGCAATGATGATGAGAGTTTGCTGTGTTTGTTTCATCACTTGAATAGAGCTCACAGTTTTATAGAAGGAAGAAATAATCAAACCAGCCTTCCCATTCTCTTTCTTGTTTACCGAGTGCACAGTACACACGCACTCTGTAAACAAGACAATCACAATCTGTATGGACAACAAAGAGGAAGTGAAAATGTGTGTCTCCATTTTCAAGTCCTGCAAGACAACAGGAGGACTATTGGAAAGTTAACAAATTGGGGGGTGGGGTGGGTTTATTGTGACTGGACTGAAAGACAGGAAAGGGCTGAGACATGATTGCTTTGCTTTGGCAGCAAATAAAGACGTCAATCTGCATGGTTAGGTCAAGGAGCGAGACGTGTCTTTCTGCTGCACCCCTCTGCGTAGCGTGTCCTTTACACTGTGGTTCGATGGCTAATAGAGTAACCGAGTGAAGCGGGTAGCTGGTGAAACTCACTCCTCAAAGGAGCGCTGGCAGCCCCTCCAAGAGGGACGACCCTAATGGTGCAACTGTCTCAAGCGGGAGAGCTTGATGGATGTAGGTTCGAATCCCACCCTGCCCCTTAATGCTGGCTACATTGGTGCCGTGACCCGGACGTCCAGCGGTGTGGAGTGAGTGTATCTGAGTGAAATGTGACATTAGCTGGTGAAACTCACTCCTCAAAGGAGTGTTGACAGTCCCTCCAAGAGGACTATCCCTATTGGTGCAACTGTCGGCGTGTCCGCCTCGCAAGGAGGACATATTGTTGAATGTGGGTTCGAATCCCTCCCTGGCCAGGCCCTTAAAGGGATAGTGTAATTTTGGACAATTAAGTGTAAAGGGATAGTGTAATTTTGGACAATTAGGGGTACTAACATATTATCGCCCGTTTTTGGCGTTATTCCGTCGCAAAGTGCGCCTTACGAGGTCGCATAGCCTAATCATTGTTCTCTGATAGATTTAATATGTCCCGATGTATTAAGACACCAAATTATAATAATTATTAGGCCTATAATTGCTAATAACACTAGCTATAGACATATTTAAATCTTTACAATCCTGCAAAAATCTTACTTAGCCTACTGCAGCTTTAAAAAAAAATAAAAAACGGAACGGTATGGTTGAGGTGGTTCATGTTTAATTAGCTACAGTCCAGAGTTTCTGCACCATTATTGACAACTCCCAAGGCTTTCCCCTCAAAATAATTGATTGGTTGTCTCTAAAGTGAGTATTACAGCAGAATAAACCTGCAAACGACTCCCACATTCTTACACTTGCTTCCATTGCTTCATTGACTGAAAGAGGAGCATTGGACGATTTGTTTAGGTCTACTGTGCACTTTATTCAACATTGTCGTACCCAAGTCCTGCGTTTCATGGCCACAAAATACCCAATAGCCCAACACTCCTTCGCTCATGATTCTCTCTTCTGAAATCTTAAAACTATTTTGATCACGAACGTATAGAGTAGCCTCTCTCTGTCTCCGCCCCGTGTCTTGGTAGCCTATTTGGATGAGCGAAGACCATAGATTCTTATTCATTGATCAGCGCTCACCGGGACTCCACTCAGAAGCTACAGTGGCTGCGTGTCGCTTTAAAGAAGAGCGGTAGACGGGAGCAATGCGTCGTTCCAGGCGTAGGTTGTAAACGGGATTTCCCCGGTGCCCGTGCATTAGTGGAACGCCTGATCGATCTGCAGGTGACATCTTCGTGTTCAGGTTGATAATTCTGACTCCAGACATCGGCGCCTCCAGGTTGAACCTCCTGCTTCTCTATGGACCCATACGTCGGCTAGACTTCTGCCAAAGCGTGATGAACATTGTCGAGTAGACTAATTTCACTGGGTCCGAAAATCAAGACTTGATCAAACACAATGACAGCTTCGAAGGAGCCATCAAAAAAGAAATCGAACCAGCAACAGGAAGAGGTAAATACTCGATTATAATAGGCCTACATATTTAGTCAGATTAGCCTCTGACATTTTTCAAGGGTTTTCTGTCGGTCGTCGTAATCTTAAGGTTTTACAATGCGACTCCCATCAAAGGCAAGTTCATTCAAAGATTTCCACATCTTGATCTGCGAAGGCATGTTGCCTCTGAAATGTTCACGTCTGTACAACAGTTCTGGCTGCTTTGATGATTGTGATGTCTTATACCTTAGCCTATATGTAAAAACAAACAAAAAAAACAGCTCAAACCATTGAACTAATCTTAAGGCTAAGCTATTGTAGGCTCTTGTTTTAATAAATACATTAATTAATTAATTTCCAATCAGTTGATAAGCCCAGTCTAATAGAAACACAATTTCAGTCAACACACACAGCACAGCTCATGTTTAGGCTACACATTTATATGACACTTCTCTCTGCAGATGATTAATTAATTTCTAGGTGAATTTTTTTAGATAGATGTCTGGCTGCTATAGCTGCTAGGGGAGGCTGTAGTATCCCTTAGAGGAGTTGGTCCTTATCAACATGCTCTATTTCCCTGAAGCTCATCAGTGACTTCAGTCCTCTCGGGTCTTGACTGTGATGTGAAGAATAGCTCAGCGATCTTGAACAGGTACCCTGGGAGTTGAAGTCCCAGCCCCGCGCAGTGAACGCTCCGTGGACCAACCACACGCTGGCATGAATGATATGCTGATAGGAAGTCTCAGTGGACGAGCAGTATGATTTATGTTGGCTAGGGTTCCTCTCCAGGGGAGAGAACAGATCTGGACACTGTGTAACGCTCCTGACCGGTTGCATATATCTTGAACATTTATTTTTATTTGTATGTTGTCAGCGCTGCCCTGCTTACAACAACAACAACAACAATAACAACAACAACAATAATAACAACAGCATGGTTCTAAAACGGTTTTACAGTTGGCTACAATATTGTAAAATAAAGATATGAACATAAAATAAATAACAAATTAAGACTTCATCCATCCATCGATCTTCATCCGCTTATCCGGGGTCGGGTCGCGGAGGCAGCAGTTCCAGCAGGGGGCCCCAGACATCCCTTTCTCTGGCAGCATCAACCAGCTCTGCCTGGGGAATCTTTAGCCGCTCCCAGGCCAGTGCGGAGATGTAATCCCACCACCTATTCCTGGGTCTACACCACGGCCTCCTCCCAGCCGGACACGCATGGAAACCCTCCCTAGGGAGGCGCCCAGGAGGCATCCTCACTAGATGCCCGAACCACCTCAACTGGCTCCTTTCGACGCAAAGAAGCAGTGGCTCTACTCCGAGTCTCTCCCGGATGACTGAACTTCTCACCCGATCTCTCAGGGAGACCCCAGCCACCCTCCGGAGAAAACTCATTTCAGCCGCTTGTATCCGTGATCTCGTTCATTCGGTCATGACCCATCCTTCATGACCATAGGTCACAACAGTGCGGTAAAGCGACTGCAGAACCGCACCAGCTGCTCCGATTCTCCCTCTCCATGGTTCCCTCACTCGTGAACAAGACCCCCAGATACTTGAACTCCTTCACTTTGGGTAAGGACTCATTTCCTACTCGGAGCGGACAGACCACCGGTTTCCTGCTGAGAACCATGGCCTCAGACTTAAGTGCTGATTCTCATCCCAGCCGCTTCACACTCAGTTGCGAACCTATCCAGAGAGTGCTGGAGGTCGCAGGCAGATGATGCCATCAGGACCACATCATCTGCAAATAGCGGCGACGCGATCCCCAGCTCACCGAACTGCAAACCCACCTCCGCACGGCAACGCCTCGATATCCTGTGCGTGAAAATCACAAACAGGATTGGTGACAAAGCGCATCCCTGGCGGAGGCCAACCCCCACCGGAAAGGAAGAAGACTTACACTGCGCTCACACGTATGTGTTTCAGGCTTCAACTTTGACGCTTCTCATTCACTTTGAATGGAGCGGCATCATGCGTTGCCGAACGGAATTGTGGTTGCGTTGTGGTTCAGTTGCGTCGCGTTGCTTGCGTAGCTTGCGTTGAGAGTTGAGAAAAGTTCATCTTTTGAAGCGTTACCGCAGCCGTCAGCCAATGGGCTTCATTCATGAGCTGCTGATGTCACAGGCTGTTCATGCCTCTCGTCCTTCGCCATTACTCAACTGTTGTAATGTTGTCTGTACTCCGGGTACTATGTCACTTATTTAAATGTTAACAGTTTTTCAGGCGACAAATTAACTATGTAGATTCTCGAAATGTAATCAGTGTATCAAAATACCCCCCTCTTGACTTGTTTTGAGAGATCGCTGTCTGGTGCTAGCTACATGACAGGCTATACTGCTTAAAAAAGTCATTTTGGACAATGTGATTGGTTGTTGTTTGTGAGCGTCAGACCCGCCCACTCACAAGCGCCAACGCTGAAGCTTCCAAAGCGTACGTGTGAGCAGCCCATTACTGCCGAGGACACGGACACAGCTCTCGCTCTGGGTGTACAGGGATTGGATGGCCCTAAGTAGGGCGTGGGGTGAGGGGATTAAGACTTCATAATTTTGCCAAATAGTCGATATAGTACAGTGCAGTATTTGTAGGTCTATATTAACTCTCAATTACATTGCCACTCAGTATGCAAATGTGTACAGCAGGTCTGTGGTGATGTCAGTTTTACAAGCTTTGAATAGAACATTTTCTGTATTTTACTTATCCACTTATCAGTTCCTGTCTAATCACACAGGGTCTGGTGATTGGATTAGGAATTTCTCGGGACACGGGCATATAGCCAATCATGTCTTTATAATCTATCCTTATAACCAAAGCAGGTAAGTAGGGCCCCCTGCGTGAGCTAATGGCAGGTATGAGGCAGATGCTAGCGCAGGTATGGTGTGATTACAGCCGCTGGGCTGGTCATTACTGGCTCTCAGCAGCACGCCACTTTCTGTCTGTCTGGTACAGCAGCGTAATAACCACCCTGGAGAGAGGTGAGAGAGAGAGAGAGAGAGAGAGATGGGGAGTGGGGGGGCATGGAGCAGCCCACTCTCGTCAAATCTGCATACGGATGACACAACGTTACATTATGAAAGTCCTTAGCTAGCTGGCTAGCTAGCTGGCCCTTCTGGCTAGCTCCGCATATTGCAGTAATTGCTCAATGCTCACTGCCCGCGCGGCTCCATACATTTTGTGCACACGCGGTATTTGGACCACTGCCTGCAACCTGGGTGCGGTGTATTCAAAATCTGCGTACGGTTTGCACGCCTATAAGTTTGTGTGATTTGTACGCAGGTGGGCGAGATTGGGTTAGACGGAGACACGGATTAGAGGCTGATCACACAGCGGCCACCAGAGGCCGCTTCAAAACCGCCCGAAACAAAATGCAGCGCAGTGCGCCTGTGGTCTGTGGCGCTAGCTAGAATAGTTAGCCAGGTTTCCCAAACTCTATAGCACAAGACAAACAGGTGTTGTTGGTTAAACTGACCACATAACAGGAATCTACTGTACCGGTTACTTTCTAGCCTGAAAACTTAATAAAGTGACATATTAACAGCCGTAGAGGCAGTTACTTGATTGACCGCCTGGGCCAGTGAGCAGTGCAGTGTGACTTGATCGGAAAAGTTGAGAATATCGTAACTTTTAACGCACATCTAAAAACCTCTTGAAAAACGTGGCTGGCGGCACAACAGAGGAGCACATGCCAGGTTTCTAGCGATGTGTCTCGGTGTGATCAGCCCCTTCAGGACAGGTACAGCAGGCCCAGAGACTGGGAGAGATCTGGGGTGTCTGTCATCATCACTGACAGCGCAGAGATCACCGTCCTACCTCAGTTGTGGTGAATGGACTGAACTGACATAGCGCTTCTATCCAAAGTTTACAATGCAGGGCCTCTCGTTCACCCATTCACACACACATATAGGACTCGCAACAATGGCGGCAGCTGCCATGCAAGGTGCTAGCCTGCTCTTTGGGAGAAATTTGGCGTGTAGTCCTAACAGACCTGGACTACACCGACAACATCAGCCTGATATCTAACCACGTGAGGCAAGCACAAGAGATCCTGACCAGAGGGGAAAAGGAACATCCCAAAGTGGGCCTTGGTCTGAACGCCAAGAAAACTCACAGTATAGGTCATCACCTATAACACCCCGGAACATCTACCCCTAGTGACAGCTGAAGGTACTGCTCTGAAGGAGGTTGAGGACTTCAAATATCTGTGCTCTTGGGTCAACTCAACAGAACAGGACCTCAAAGTGAGGAAGGCGCTCACGCAGAGAGCTCTAAACGGCATGAGCAACGTGTGGAAATCCAACCTCCCCCGTGAAACTATCATAACGGGCACAAAGATCTGTATGGAGAGAGGTCAAGGGTGAGTGGGAAGACAACAGCAAGGAGAATGAGGCTGGCTGGCTGGGCACTGCTACAGACACCGCAAGCTTCCGGCCAGCAAGCTGGTGTTATGGGAACCACCTCCATGGCGTGGACACAAGTCACCAAGGACGTCCTACTAAAACATTCGTCGACATAATCAAGATGGATGCGGGAGTGGAGAGCACCGAAAAGATCGGCAGGTGTGTGGAGGACCGGGATAACTGGAGACAAAGATGGGAGGCCCGTCTGTGGATGACCCGAGGATGGGGTTGTGTCTTGCCCATGGACACTTCAACATGTGGACAGGAGTGGAAGGGATTTGAACCGCTGACCCTACGATCATTGGACGACCTGAGCCCCACAGCCGCCCCAATCAAACTGTCTCTCAATCTCACAACAGACTTCCATCTGAAACGAGTTCCTTCTGCTGTCATTCTGACCGTTAATAAATCAGTCTACTGGGAGTGACAGATGTCCCTGTGTTCCGAAACAAGTCGATCTGACCTGGGCTGAGCAGGGCCGTGTCTATAGAAGCAGAGTAGATGGACGAGGTGATGTGTTTTTATTTAGGACCTGACAGGGCTGGCCCATCATACTGACAGAACCAGCGGCTTTAGAACCAGCGCACTCTCCTGTCACCACTAAACAACAGCAGAGACACCTCGTTTCTCAACGTAATAATGCTGCAGTATAATGACTGTGGTCACAACATTGCGTTTGCATGACATGAGGGAATGATGATTCTAACTATACACGTACAGTAGTAGCAGTACAGGCAGAACTGTAGTTGTACAGACAGGCAGGCAGACAGGCAGGCAGACAGGTCTATAGACTGACAACCTGAGCGTTGTGAGTGTTGTGGAGGTGTGTATGTATGTATGTATGTATGTACTGTGGGAACCAGGTGAGGCCAGGTGAGACCACATGAGGCCAGGTGAGGCCAGGTGAGACCAGGTGAGGCCAGATGGGACGCACACAAATGTGAGGAGACGGGGTTACTGCTCTCCTGCACAGTCGTGCATTTATTGAGGGTGAAAAACAAGAGAAGAGGGGTTCTGGGTCCTAACAATCAAAAACAAGAGAAGAGGGGTTCTGGGTCCTAACAATCAAAAACCCGGGGCTCTGTCTCCCACCAGCCATCCCCTCCCGGCCGCCGTGCTTCGCGGGGGTTGGCCCTGTTAGTCATCAGCCCTAAACTCTTGAATGAGGTCTGGAGTGTCCTTTTGAGGGTGTTTGGCTCTGACGAGGTGATTTGCCCCAGCTGCTGCTCCTCCGGCAGGGCGGCTGATGAGGCAAGTGGGGGCAGCTGTGTCCGGTTGTTGCCTGGGAGACGATGGGTCTCCTGTAGATGCCACTCACAACCAGGCCTCGCTGTCCATGGTGCTGAAGTGGCTGTGCCAGGGCCTCTGTCCATGGTGCTGAAGTGGCTGTGCCAGGGTCGCTGTCCATGGTGCTGAAGTGGCCGTGGTCAGGGTCACTGTCCGCCACCAAGGTGCTGAAGTGGCCATGCCGGAGCCCTGGCCTCACCAGGGTTGCCACTGGTGTGTGTGTGTGTGTGTGTGTGTGTGTGTGTGTGTGTGTGTGCATGTGTGCATATGTTTGTTTGTATGTATGTATGTATGTGTTGGAGCCATTTTTGTTGTTTTTGTAGAACTACAAGTCGTCGTAGTTTGATGAGTTAGTGACTCAATCACGGTGTGTCCATCACATCAATCGATTCAGGCATGAGGACGCCGAGAGGACATTGATTTTCAACCGCAAAACGTGAGACTGCAAGAATAAGCCATCGATCGCAAGCAATGCGGTATACTGTAGCTTATGTTGTTTGTTTGATTTATTTTTGTTTTGATATTGAACTTTGACTTTTCTTGAATCCACATTTTGACGCATGTCACATGACACATTGAACCTTTCTTATTTTTGTTGTGAAGGTGCACTCATTCGCACTAGCCTACTTACACACACACACCCGCACACACACACACACACACACACACACACACACACAATATACCTTCAATCAACATCAACTCCCAAGTTAGTGCCGGGTACTGTGGATATAGATTGGTGTTTGAAGTCCTTCTTTGTAGGCGTTAATATGGCTTAACACTAGAAATGACAACTTTGAAAGCCAAGACAGTATGTATGTATGTATGTATGTACATGTTTTTTATTATCTTATTGTATTATATACTATGCTGTGCACATGCTGTACATATGGATAATATAGTCCTGTTCTTCCTCATGTTTATGCTTATTGTTACAGGCCATACTCTATCTGCATTTCCAACCTTGCTGTAATTCCTTATTATATTTTTATATATTTTATGTTTTTCTGTGCTGAAATGCCACATTTTCCCCTAGGGGGGTCATTAAAGTATCTGTCTGTCTGTCTGTCTAGGGCTACAGACAAATAGACAACCGAACTGAACATTCCTCTGGTTAACACTCACATAATGGCTCCAGTGCAGACAGGAGGCTGTAACGCAATGAACCCTGGGAGTTCAGCCTGTGTGCCTTTCTCTACGGTAGCGCAGCCCCACGGGTGTCTGGCGCACTCTCTCTGGGTGTTAGAAAGGTTCCAAATATTTAAGTACATGATTATTATATTTGCTTATTATTTCCACCTTAAGAACAGAGTTAAGCTGTGAGTAATATCTACCTGCCACCTTAAGTGCACAAGGCGTTCTGGGTCTTTCATTCATCCAGTACTAGAGCGGTGAATTCAGTCAAGTTCGCCACGCTACAACTTCATCTGTGCAGCACTGCAGTGTCAGTGTGCGTCTCTGAATTACTGTAAGTTCACTGTTCCAACCCAGTAATTTATGTTGTACTCATTGGCCGTGCTGATTTGTGTTACTGCCGTTTCTGTACTTTATTTCGGCTCCATCGTCGATTGATTGACAGCTGATTGTTCACACGTTCCTTTGATGTTTGTTTCTTACATTGGGGGCCTTAAAGGACAATGCTCGTTTTTGACAACCTGGACCTTAGTTAGAAGTTATCTCGGTGAGTGAAACGTCTTATAATATGTCGTAAATAAGGTCCAGGTTATCAAAAACGAGCATTGTTCTTTAAGCACAACTTGTATAACTTTGTTATATTTCCTGTAAGTCAAGATTCTGTAAAGAAATACACGTGAGACTGGCGTGTTTTAAGCACTTTATTTAGCACGTCTGATCTGCATTAAGTTCGGTCATGTGTGTTCCATGGGCGCCGCCATTACGCAACACCCGCAGCTGCGGTCGGCCCTTCAACTAAGCTCATTAAGCGCAGTTTCATGCTGCGGAGACTATTATTTGCAGTTATTGGTTTATGTTGATGTTATTCTGCAGCTTTTATGGGAAAGTGTACTGCTAAGTAATGTGTGTACTGTAAAGGCATATTGCATACTATTTTATATTATTGCAGTATTTATTTGATACTGAAGTATGGTATTTTGCACTCATACTTATTGTTTTTATGTATCTGTTTATTGCAGAAGCACACACACACACCGTAATTCACACTCAGTGCTTGTACCATCCTACCATTCAACCATCTGCATACCCATGCCTGTACTGTACCCTGGCCGTGCCTACATCCTCAGTAAAGTTGCCATAGACCAAATTCACTCTCCTGTCAAGTGTGTCCTGACCGACGCCCCGGGGGCGAATGGAACATATTCCTATTGAACCAGTCCCCTTATACAGTTCTTCCTATAGCCTCTCCAACATTTGTGGTCCTTCGAGCCGGATGCTCTATTTACCCCTGGATAACATGGAGTTTGAAGACAGCGGAGCACGGCCTAAGCGTCAGACACGCCCACCAACCCGTCTGGACAACTACCAGGTCAACTACATCGGGCACAGGCAACGAGACAGGCATAGGTACGAGGAAGAGCGGCCATCTCATGAGGAGGGAGCAGCCAAGATGACCCCCCCCCCTACTCCACCCCCTCTCCCTACATCGATCACCACAGGCGGGATGCTGACCTCCAAGAGGCGGACCTGTACTACCCAGAGCGGCAGGGGTACAGTCCGGAAACCCAGCTAGCCCACCTACGGTATCCAGAGAGAGAGCCCAGGGAGGAGATTTGAGAACCACCATCACTCCATGTACCCCAAGAACACACCTTGAGAGACGAACTCAGGGACATACAGAACGAAAGTGTCATGTTACAGCAGTCACAGCAGGTCATCCACGCTGATGTGGCTGCACTCTGTGAAGTTCAGACTGAGATGAGGAGGCTAACCAACACAGTGATTGGCCTTCAGCAAGCTACGCCACACTCCGTCAGCCATTAGGACCCCCATCCTGTCCACACTGAGGACAACGAGGACTGGCCTGAACCCCCACCATGGCCAGACACAGCGGACTTTGAAGAGCCACCAGCTCAACCGACGATGGACCGACGAGCTGATGGCGGAGCTACAGCTGATGAAGAGCCAAGCCATGTCAGCTAGCCGCCGCAGAGCGTCACCAGTGAAGGTCGGCAGTCAACCTCCCTTCCTCCAACCCCGGCAGATAAGCAGGGAGCCATATTCCCCCTACATGGCTTCCACCTCCACCGCACCCCGGCGCTACCAATGGGATCCTACCTCACAGCCTCCTCCACCACAGCCTTCGAGCGGTTCGCCCTCCATGTCCAGTCGCTGGTCGGCCTTCTGAAGACATTGGGCACTGATGGTGATGTGCAACTTCGCTGTGGGTCTCATGTGGTGAGACTGCTAAGCAAACTACCCCCAGAGCAACGAGCCAACTTCAGTCGATGCACATTCCGGAAGCCAGGGACTGTTCCCACCCTGCTCGATCTGGCCCAGTGGCTCCAGTATGAATCCTGGTGTCAGGACTTCGACGGGCAGACATCATCCAGAGAGGTGTAAGAGAAGCAAGCGTCCAGGTCAGAAGGTCGCCAGGGACAGCGGTCCGTTACTGTCCTCCACGGATCTAAGGGCCCCGAGGAGAAAAGCGCTCCTACGGGAGGCTCCAAGGGGAAGAAGGGGAGAGCCAAGCCCTACTGCCCTCTCTGTGAAAAAAGGAGGAGCACTTCCTTAGCCAGTGTGCAGAAGTCACAAAGCTGACCAAAGACTCACAGACTGGATAAAGGACAACAAGAGGTGCTGGCGCTGTGCAAGGCCTCACCAAGCAGCCCAATGTGACCTAAAGAAGCCCTGCGGCCTGTGCCAAGGGAAACATCTACAGGTCCTTCATGAAGTCAACGGTCGACCATCGAGACCATCGACCAAGGAGGAGAGTTGCCTGGTGAGCTCTGCCACTGAAGTCCTGTACCTCGACCGACCACCAGAGGACAACAGGGTCTTACTGAAGGTCGTCAGAGTGCTCCTCCATCATGGCAATCACACTCTAACCACCTATGCCATCCTGGATGACGGGTCCAAAAGGACTATGCTCCTGTCAGCAGCTGCCCGAGAGCTCGGCCTACAAGGCACACGTGAGGAACTGCCCCTGCGGACCATCAGACAGGATGTCCAGACGCTCCGTGGCTCTTCAGTATCTTTCCACATCTCTCCTGCTGCTGATCCAAAGACCAGCTTCCTAGTCTCCAGGGCCTTCACCTCAGCTTGCCTTGGTTTGTCTGAGCAGTCCTACCCGATGGACCGACTCCAGAAGAGGTACACCCACCTGGTTGGTTTACCAATCAAGCCCTTTCAGAGTGTCAGACCCCTGGTGCTTATTGGCTCCGACCACCCACACCTGATCACCGCCATCGAGCCAATCAGACTGGGTCTTCCAGGTGGGCCCGCCGCTGTCCGTACCAGACTGGGTTAGACCCTTCAGGGTCCGGCAAGGTTCGTCCAGCAGCCTCTACGTCCACAGCAGTGTCTGGTGACATCAGTTCCCACACAAAATTCAGAACTGTTCAAGCATATTGAAAAGCTTTGGCAGCTCGACACTCTTCCATACAGGAGTGAGAAGGTTGTAACCAGGTCGAAGCAAGACCAAGCAGCAGTAGCCCTGCTAGAAGAGAAGACCATCCGCGTGGAGGTAGCAGGGGTCCTGCGCTATGCCATGCCCCTTCTGCGCAAGGGAGACATGCCTGTCCTCCACGCCCCCAAAGAAGCCGTCATGCCGAGTCTGCGGAGCACAGAAAGACGACTGGCTAAAGATCCAGAGTGGACTAAAGCCTACAGCGCAGAGATCCAGAAGCTGGTGGATGCAGGCTCCGTGACCAAGCTAAGCCCTGAAGAAGTCAACCAAGAGGGAGAAGAGTGGTACATTCCTCACCACATGGTGAGCCATAATGACAAGAACAATTGTCTTCAATTGCTCCTATCAGTACAGAGGCCAGAGCCTGAATGATTCACTGCTGCCTGGACCCACCCTTGGAGCATCGCTCCTGGGAGTGCTACTGCGCTTCCGGGAACACGCTGTCGCCCTTAGCGCTTACATTCAAGGGATGTTCCATCAAGTCCACCTCCTCCCTGAAGACCGTCCCCTGCTACGGTTCGTTTGGCGCGACTTGACCAGAGATGACCCTCCAGCAGTATTCGAGTGGAAGGTTCTACCGTTCGGCACCACCTGCAGTCCCTGCTGCACCACGTTTGCCCTGCAATGCCATGTAGCCGAACATAGCCAGCCAGGAGACGACGACGTGAGGTTCTCCATTGAGAGGTGCTTTTATGTAGACAACCTACTACAGAGCCTGCCTACGCCGGTGGATGCCAGACAGCTGGTGGACAGACTCCGGGAGCTCCTAGCCTCCGGTGGGTTTGACCTACGCCAGTGGGCCAGCAACGTGCCAAGCGTCGTTGAACATCTACCCAAGGAGGCCAGGTCCGACAGCCTCGAGCTCTGGCTTGCCCAAGACAGAGCAGACCCCCCTGAATCCACCCTAGGACTCAGCTGGCGCTGTCAAACTGATACCATAGGCTACAAGCACCGACCCATGGAGTATGGAGTATGGAGCCAGTCAGTACGACCCCTTGGGGTTCATCATACCCTACACCATTCGAGCCAAGATACTTGTCAGACGCCTTTGGGAGAAACACCAAGACTGGGATGATCCTCTCCTGCCCAAAGACCTCCTGCAAGCATGGAGCGACTGGGAGGAAGAGCTACGGTTCCTGCCTCAGGTCACCTTGCCACGAGCATACGTACCAGCTGAAGTGGATGAGTTAAGCGTCACCCATGAAGTCCATGTGTTCTCTGATGCTTCCTAGCAAGCTTATGGCTCGGTGGCATACCTGAGAACGGTCGACAGTCAAGGCCAAGTCCATCTGTCCTTCCTCCTGGCCCGCTCCAGAGTTGCACCCAAGCGACTCCTCTCCATGCCCAGATTGGAGCTGTGTGGAGCCGTCACTGGAGCCCAACTGGCTAAGCTCATAGAGAAGGAGCTCACGCTGAAGATCGATCAGACAATCCTGTGGACAGACTCCACAACGGTGCTGACGTGGTTGCAGTCAGAGTCCTGCTGCTACAAGATCTTCGTTGGCACCAGAGTGCCGGAAATACAGGAACTCACCAGCCCCCATGCCTGGCGCTATGTAGACTCAGCGAGGAACCCAGCTGATGATATCACAAGGGGCAAGCGCCTGGAAGACCTTGTGAAGCCCAACAGGTGGAGCCAAGGGCCTCAGTTCCTCCTTCAACCCGTAGAAGAGTGGCCTGTCAAGCCCAGTGTCGAACATGATGGCGATGCCTCTGAGCTGCGGAAGTCTGCCTTCTGTGGTGTCACTTCAACCACGGTCAGTGCAGTAGACACAGACACGAAGCAGTATGACACCTGGAGGGAGCTGCTGGAAGCTACAACGCAGGAGCTGCATGGGGCGGCAGATCAGAGCAGCAGCTGTACTGCTGAAGATTACCGCAATGCAGAGATCCTCATACTCAAGCGATCCCAGCGTGAGAGCTTCCCAGACGAGCTGCGGCTCCTGAAGACAGCCAAGCCTGTCTTATCCAGCAGTAGACTGCTCACCTTGTCACCCGAGATGGATGAAGAGGAGGAGCTCATTCGTGTTGGTGGCAGACTCCGTCATGCCGAAGACCTCGAGCAGACAGCAGTGCATCCTATCGTGTTGGATCCTGGCCACCCATCTACCAGACTCCTCATTCAAGACTTTGACAGTTGTTTGCACCATCCTGGGCCAGAGAGGGTGTTCGCGGAGATACGGCGCTCATACTGGATCCTGCGGGGCCGTGAAGCGATATGCCGCTACCAGCACACCTGCACAGAATGCCGACGCTGGAAGGCCAGACCTTCTGTTCCCAAGATGGCCGCCCTGCCGCCCGCCTGCGCCTCTTCAAGCCAGCCTTCTTCTCGACGGGGATGGACTGCTTCGGGCCATTTCAAGTCAAGGTGGGAAGGCGCACGAGTAGAGAGGGGGGGTATCATTTTTAAGTGTCTCACCACCAGAGGTGTACACTTGGATCTCCTGAACTCCATCGACGCTGACTCGTTCTTGATGGCCCTCAGGCGATTCATCGCCCGCCAAGGGACACCAGCCGAGCTGTACTCCAACCAGGGAACCAACTTCCGGGGAGGAGAAAAGGAGCTGAGAGAGACGTTCGCTGCCCTGTTACCAGATCTGTAACAGCAGCTTGCCAAGCAGAAAATCAGCTTCCACTTCAACCCCCCCTGCAGCACCCCACTTCGGAGGAGTGTGGGAAAGGGAAATTTGTTCAGTGAAGACAACCTTGTACACCACAGTGGGAGCCCAGCCAGTCCCAGAGGAAGTACTAAGGACCGTGCTGCTTGAAGTGGAAGGGATACTCAATTCTAAGCCACTGGGGTACGTCTCCTCCAGCCTCACCAACCTCGATTCCGTGACACCCAATGTCTTGTTGATGGGGCGGCCGGATGGATCCCTACCCCAGATCGTGTATCCAGAGACCGAGCTACTGAGCCGTCGTCGCTGGAGGCACTCCCAAGTTCTGGCAGATCGCTTCTGGTCCAGTTTCCTGCGGAACTATCTGCCTAACCTACAGACTCGCCAGAAGTGGCACTCGACAAGAGCCGACATCACAGAGGGCGTTGTCGTGATGCTGGTAGACCCCCAGCTCCCACGGGCTCTGTGGCGCATGGGCCATGTCACCAAGGTCCACCCCAGCGCTGATGGCCACGTCTGCTCTGCAGATGTGAGGATCAGAGATCATGACTACACCAGACCAGTGGCCAGGCTAGTCTCCCTGCCAGCTGTCCCGACCGGTGAGGAGGCGGAGAGCACTACCGTCACCGCCACCCCCTCGTAAGACACTAGAGACTTTGTCACCTTTCTTAGGAGCGAATGTACTCTCGGGGGCGGCTGTTAGAAAGGTTCCAAATATTTAAGTACATGATTATTATATTTGCTTATTATTTCCACCTTAAGAACAGAGTTAAGCTGTGAGTAATATCTACCTGCCACCTTAAGTGGACAATGCGTTCTGGGTCTTTAATTCATCCAGTACTAGAGCGGTGAATTCAGTCAAGTTCGCCACGCTACAACTTCATCTGTGCAGCACTGCAGTGTCAGTGTGCGTCTCTGAATTACTGTAAGTTCACTGTTCCAACCCAGTAATTTATGTTGTACTCATTGGCCGTGCTGATTTGTGTTACTGCCGTTTCTGTACTTTATTTCGGCTCCATCGTCGATTGATTGACAGCTGATTGTTCACACGTTCCTTTGATGTTTGTTTCTTACATTGCGGGCCTTAAAGGACAATGCTCGTTATGCTCGTGGACCTTAGTTAGAAGTTATCTCGGTGAGTGAAATGTCTTATAATATGCCGTAAATAAGGTCCAGGGGCCTCATTTATAAACATTGCGTAGAATCCACGTAACTAAGTTAGCTTAGCTAAGTGATTACTAAAATATACGCACAAAAAATCTCCGATTTATAAAACGCTGCGTATCACAACCCATGTTCACTCAGGCACGCCTACGCCAGCTGCCCTTTATAAATCACAATCAACACTTAACTTGGCGCACGTGAACGCGCGTTCTGATCACACCCCAATTAACGCCCACAATTGCCTATAAATGGTCAGTGATACGCCTATACATATGCAACGACAATGGAGCCGAGTGCAAAAGGCAGAAAGAGAAAGATACATTTTACCGATGCGAGGTGGAGGTATTGGTCAACGAGGTAGAGACGCCGCAAAAGTATCTTTTCGGAACGATGATTTCACATGTGCACGACTGATAAGAGCACCTGTTAGGCCTGAGTGGTCTGTTAGATAATGAATTATCTATCATGCAGGCTATATTGGCATTCGTTTAGTGCGGTAGGCCTTATATAGGTGGCTGCTTATATCCAAACTGATAATCATTATAAGCCTATAGTGTTGTTGCATGGGTAATGGGGTTTGGATCTATATTGCACGTAATCTAATGCTTCACAGTGTGGCCCATGAATAAAATGCCTAACTTATCAACGTATAAACGGGTCAATTTACAATGACATCCATAACAATGCAAACATGTAGGCCTATAGTGACTACTTAAGGCAAGTATCCCCAATTTAACTGTACGACAGATCTGAGGGTTCTTTGCAGCAGCCAATTTGTGTATTTTCCGGGATATCATGCATTTCACATACTTTCTCAAAACATTCTGTAGGCATATAGAAGCTGCGTGTTCTAATGGATGTTGCGGGATACCCAAGCACATATTAGAACATCTGTGCCAAGTACCGGCATATCCAAGGCCCCGTGCGTCATGGCCTACTATAATCCAGCTATATCAGTGCCTGTATCGAGGTCTTGTAAATATATGGGGTCCATGGATGAGTTTCATGTGATTCTATAAAGCGTAATTATAGCTACACACATGACGATTCGTCATTCAAATTAATAATCTAACTTGCTCCCTTGTGTTCTTACAACTTGGAGACGCATCACTTATGCGCTGTTTTGCGCACAGCTAATTCTACCAAAGCGGCATGTGAGCATTGGGATGACATGCGTTTTTAGGCCCACATTCCTCGTATGCCTGCTACATGACAATCATAAGACAATATGAGGATATATGATGATGTACAATATAACCTAATGTAGCCTACAGTTGCCTCAAGTAGGACATTTCCATTCACCGCTCAACATCATTGTAATTGCGGCTTGCCTCAGTGGTCATTCGGGTTTACATAAAAGCCTAATCAAATATAGGCTATAAATACATAAATACATTAACGAATGAATAGGTGGATAATTAAACATACGAATAATTAACTAAATACATGATTAACTGAATAAATATACTTCAACGCCGAATGCAACATTTGTTTGGTGCGGTATAGGCCTTATAGTTGTAGGCTAACGACATACGGAATCATTACTATGATAAGCTATAGGCTCGTGTCGTGTTGTGTTATCAACGTAATGTGGCTTTTATTCATAGGCTACTGCCCGTGATGCTTCTCGGGATAGCCTATAAATGAATAGGCCTACAACATAACATTATATTATGACACAAATGGGTAAATTCACAGACACATCCAAAGCAATGCCGACATTATTTCGTGATTAGGCTACGGTGGCGATTGATTCCGTTTAAACTGTGTGACACATTGGAGGGTTTCTTGCAGCGACCGATGTATTTATTATTCAATATGTCATGTGTTTCGCAGACTTTCCCGAGTTTCATCCCTCTGCCATCGGAGTCGCGTTTTCCCCTTTCTCCAGAAACGTGCTTATCGTAGTTAAAGGAGGGTCGAAGTGTGCGTAGAGTTACGCACACCTTCCGCCAACTTATCGCTCAGCTTGTTTTTTATAAATACCGAAAGTTGCGTAGAAAGTTGCTCAGCATGGGTTACGCACGCTTTTGTACTTACGCAACGTTTATAAATGAGGCCCCAGGTTGTCAAAAACGAGCATTGTCCTTTAAGCACAACTTGTATACCTTTGTTATATTTCCTGTAAGTCAAGATTCTGTAAAGAAATACACGTGAGACTGGCGTGCGCACTTACATGTTTTAAGCACTTTATTTAGCACGTCTGATCTGCATTAAGTTCGGTCATGTGTGTTCCATGGGCGCCGCCATTACGCAACACCCGCAGCTGCGGTCGGCCCTTCAACTAAGCTCATTTAGCGCAGTTTCATGCTGCGGAGACTATTATTTGAAGTTATTGGTTTATGTTGATGTTATTCTGCAGCTTGTATGGGAAAGTGTACTGCTAAGTAATGTGTGTACTGTAAAGGCATATTGCATACTATTTTATATTATTGCAGTATTTATTTGATACTGAATTATGGTATTTTGCACTCATACTTATTGTTTTATGTATCTGTTTATTGCAGAACCACACACACACACACACCGTAATTCGCACTCAGTGCTTGTACCATCCTACCATTCAACCATCTGCATACCCATGCCTGTACTGTACCCTGGCCGTGCCTACATCCTCAGTAAAGTTGCCATATACCAAATTCACTCTCCTGTCAAGTGTGTCCTGACCGACGCCCTGGGGGCGAATGGAACATATTCCTATTGAACCAGTCCCCTTATACAGTCCTTCCCATAGCCTCCCCAACACTGGGTATCCGCCTAGTTGACTCACCAGGGGTATGGTGTTGAATACTGGGCTGATTTCAACAACCTGTTTTTTAGCCTAACACGCCTACAGTGTGAACCACGTGTAGTGATCATGTCTGTCCAGGTCAAATTGTTCACTATAAGCGGATGATTGATTAGTCTATAACCAAATGTTACATTGTGCCATCCCGTTCCCCGTTCAGAAACATGCTAATGTTCCCTCTCTTTTGAAATCACTCAAACCAGCTGATGGAAACTTGTAAATTGTCCTCTCCCAGGCTCTCTCCCAGTTCTTCTGCCGTTTAAGGGCTCGAGGGGGCATTGCGTGATCAGGCATTATCAATCCACTTGACGAGAGCAGCTTCAACCATAGGTGCGCGTTCAATAAAGTTTTGCTGCTGCGTTGGCTCGTTTTGGGCAGTTTAATAGAGTTCGAGGAGACGTTTTTCATTGAGAGAAAATTAAATTGAAATGAATGAAATTATTTTTCCCGACATGATTTCAGTGCACGCGACACCTTGCCTGGCGCTCCTAGTGAATTGCCAGACTACAGCAGCAGACGGGTTAGCGCGAGGCAGCTATCATGGGAAATATCATCATAGTTAGACATTTTTTTTCCATATATTGTGTGGAATGTGTGAAAAGACGAAAATGAACACTGTAAGTGGATTGCTTCATTATTGTAAGCAAATAATTTAAACAGCATTTGTATAGGAATGATTCTGTCCTTTGGCTTTTTGATCCACATTAACGGTTGATCACTGTAACCGTGATCACCATAAGCAGTTTCCACTGTATTTGGAACTGATAACGGAGTAGGCCTAGCCAATATTATAATTATAACTGTTCCAGCACCTGCTTACATTAAGAGAAAAGGTCTGGGAATACTGTGAGAGAAAGTGTCCGTATCCGTTTCTCTGGTGGTCAGTGTTTTGGAGGACAACATGCAAGGTTCATTTGAAGGTCTACGGTAATCTCTCCTGAGATGGCTACTCGAGAGCAATCGATACCTGCAGGTAGCGTCTCCAGCTCGCGGCATTCTGATCCTCCCTGGGCCCAGGATCTGCAGATAGAGGTGTACTGTGACAACACGTTGTCTATTTTTACACATCTTGGCTATAAAACCTTCTGCTCTTTCAGCGGGGGTCAGCGAAAACAACATGGGCTAGAAAGTGTTCTGGCTCATTTAGAAGATTCGCTGTCAAAACTCAGCAGTGGCTGCTCTTCTCAGACTAAGAAGCCTGTCGTTAGCATGTTGCTGTAGTACGGGGTGAAATCTTCACTATTTTTTGTTTCTGTCTCTGTCTCTCTCTCTTTCTCTCTCTCTCTCTTCTCGCTCTCTTTCTCTATCTCTCTCTTTCTCAATCTCTCTCTTTCTCTATCTCTCTCTCTCTCTCTCTCTCTCTTTCTCTCTCTTTTTTCATTCTCGCTCTCTCTCTCTCTCTCTTTCTCTCTCTCTTTCTCTGTCTGTCTCTCTCTCTCTCTCTCTCTCAGGACTTCGTGGACGTGAGCCCCACGCAGAGGAACTGGAAAGGGATCGCCATCTCTCTGCTGGTCATCGTGGCGGTCTGCTCTCTCATCACCATGTCCGTGTTCGTCCTCACGCCAGGTACAGCATGTTGCACGACGGGAGGAAGGTGACGGTGAATGTGTGTGTTTGTGTGTGTGCGCGCGTGTGCGTGTGCGTGCACAACATACCCTGTGTGTCCATGTTGCAGTAACAGCATGGGATTTCCATCCTCCATGTGTGATATGATTCTCTGAAGTGCATGTATGAAGCTGTACTGGCTGTCCACTGGTGCTGCTCCCTGACCGAAGGCTGTTGTGTTTGTGCAGTGGAGGTGCCGGGCGCTGGTAACTCCCGTCTGACTGCCTGGGACCTGTTCAAACCGCACTTCAGCCAGCACCATCCAGAGGCCCGGTGGATCAGCAGTAAGTGCTCTGAGATCGACGTTTCTCCCTCTTCTGCCCCAAATGAACCCTTTTTAAAGGGCAACTCTATTCCAGCCTTTTTCCTCTTCCTCCCATCCCCTTATTTTCAAAAACTGATTTCAGGTTGAACCCCCGAAAGAGGGCACCTCACACAGAGACGCTCTCCTGAGATGACAACACAGCTCCGTTTACCTCTCACTAAATGCTTTTTAGCCTTCAAAATATCTCTCTGCTGTGATTTTTCAGTAGAGGTAGAGGATGGAATGTCCTCACAAGCGACCTCAGGCATAGAAAATGCAGCCTTGATAAGCTATTAGTAAATGCACTGACCTAACATGAAATGCACTGAGCAGGTTTGGTGCTGTTAATGGTTTTATATTATAGGCTCCTACTGTTTAATATTATAGGCTCCTACTGTGGACCACAGGGTACAGGGTAACACTTTGCAGACCCTGCATTCCTCACACCAGGTTCTTATACCTGAAATGCTAAACCTTTTACGAGGCGGGCACTACACATGATTTCTTTTCTTATACTTTTATGATTTTTTCATGCTAGCAAGAGAAGAAAATGGTTTGATTAACAGGCCCGTAGCCAGCCTTGTGAAAGGGGGGGGGGGGGGGGGGGGGACTTTTTAAATGTATTTTATTTTAAGCTTCAGAGGCTTCATTTCCTGCATTCTGGTGACTTAGTGGTTATGCACCAATTTATGCTGGATTAGCTGGTCTGCTGCTATTTTAACTAGCAAGCTTTTATGATTAACCGAAAATATCCTTCCACTCAACAACTCAAAATATTGTTAAATTGCTTACAGACCCCCACTCACACACACACACACACACACACACACACACACACACACACACACACACACACACACACACACACACACACACACAGTTCACAAGTTTAAATAATAGTTAAATTATTATTATTATTAAACTTTGTTATGGCCACAGGGGTGACCATAGTAATGTTCTGTGTTTGTTGCATTGTGTGTTTTGCTGTCCCTTTTGTGTTGTGTTTTGGTTGTCCCTTCTGTTCTCCCATTCATTCATTCAGGTGTCCTGCTTGCAGATTCCCTCCTTCCATTCGTCCCGCCTCCTTGCTGGTTTCCTCCTCCCCTTCGTCATCTCTCCATTCCATGCAGCTGTGTCCAATTAACTGGTGTCCCTGGCGTCCAATCATCTGTGTCCTCTCTGTTATATATACCCCAACCTGTCCTTTGTTCTGGAGCTGACTCCTTTTCGCTATGTTGTGAAGTGTGTTTTGTTTGTCAGCTGTGTTTGTTTGCTTAGTCTTGTGTGTTTGTTTTGGCCTGGTCAGTTAGTGTTGTGTTAAGTATCCTATGTTGTTCAGTATCGCCATTTTGTTGTAGTTCTATTACGTTATCATTTGACATACTTTATTCATACGTTGTATGTTATTTCAGTTATCAACGCACAGGGGAAAGGGGACAGGTAAGCCGCCCATGGGCATATATCTCATCACGCAGGCGGTCCTATTGTTATGCACACTAGGTTTAGGGGCAGGTGCCACCCATGTACTTTTTGTTAGATAGTTTAGTTGTCATGGGATAGGTAGACTAGTCAGGAGTTTTACTGAGTTCTTTCCTTTGGCACTGCTCATTGTTCCCTTGTCTCCTGTGTTGTTGCATTATAGGAATAAATCCTGAATTCCTATTTTATCCTTGGTTTCAGTGTCACTTTGTGTTCCTCCTTCACCACTGCCAACACACCTAGTTATAGGTCCCGTTGCCCATACCAACGGGGGCAAAACAAACTTATTAAATATTAGTTAAGTAATCCTCAAACTCTGCTCGGAAATTGGCCCTGTTTCTGCTCAAGTCCCAGCCACCCGAACGCATGCACCCTAAAATAGTCTCGTTGTTGAACAGTTGCCGAACAAATGGCGATAACTTGAAAAATATCCATATAACATCTTAGATTTACATCTTGCAAATCAGCACAATCATGTGAACGTTTCGATGTACAATATGTTTGTGTAACATGAAAACCAGTAGACACACATTAGCATGCTAATAATGTAGCTAACAGCTATATCAACTAGTTAGTTAGGTACCAAGTATAACAACCTGGGTGGCTCTTTTTTTGACCATCTGTACAATACTTTGAGACAAAGAGGACATATCCTCTCCCAACATGGCTGCTGTGCTACAGCCCTGGGCTGCCTCTTAATGTTCAAGTTATCACTCCTTGAACCACGGAGGGATCAAGGATTACTTATAGTATATAGGGGTGTCACAATTTCTGTTTTCAGACAATATCTAACTCAAAAGTAACATGCTACTGACAAATCTAGGAAGTTGGGGATTAGGGAAGGAGAGAGGCGGTGAAAAACTCACCAGGCCACGACTCTGAGCTCCCGGAACACTAAGTTAAATATTCAAGTTGGAAGTAACACTAATGATGATGGAGTTGGCGAACTGTGTGTAACTACATGGCTGCTGATAACTTAAAAATAAGACTTTGCCATCCAACGAGGAAAAATAATCTGCATTCTTGTCTGTACTTGTGTTTTTGTAGACTTGTGAAATGTCATCAGTCGCTGCTGTACCATTTAATTTGCTACCCATTCAAAAGTACAGTACCCATTCAAAAGCACAGTACCCATTCAAAAGTACAGTACCCATTCAAAAGTACAGTACAGTCAAGTACATTCCAAATGCCTGGATGTGTTCTTCCTCCGCCCGTTTTATCAATGATGCATCGGGAGATGACTTGTGTGGACTTGAAATAGCCAAGTATCCCAGAATGCATTTCGCACCAACCAGCAGCAAAATATCATCCACAATGCTGGAGGAGAAAACTCAACTCAAAACTGTAAGTTACAATTTTCGAAATACTACTGTTGTGTCACAGAATGTAGTTTTACGACTTTTAGGCAGTTATGAACTTGTTGAAACATAAAATCTGTGGTCGATTTTAGCCTTCTTAAAATTTTGCTCTGAGGTGCTCGGAGATGTAGCTACAGTACATAGCTATCAAGATGTCTGGTTGGTCATGGTAGGCCAAGCTACCCCGCCGAGGATAGCTTATTTCGCCAAGACCTTTTGAAATTTGCAGCTGGCTCTGATGTCTCTACAGAGGTTTAACATGAGATATGATTCATTTTGGGTATATCTAACAGGCAATCTTTGGTGTCAGAGTCTAAATCTATTATTTGTTCTTGGGCAAATCAGTTTGGCTGAGGGCAAAGTTAAAGGGGTAGTTCAGAATTTTGGACATAGAGCCTCCTTTAGGACTTGATGGAGAACATTTTCAGCTGATTCCATGTGATCTCTCGTTCAGGCATTAGCGGCATGCTAATGCTAGTGCAATAAAACCGAAACGATTAGCATTCAAAGAAAACTCACATATAAACACTCCAAACGAGTAAGGTTAAGTAAACTAAGCTCATCAAAGTCAGACATATCCCTTTCGAACGTGACAATTGCAACCTGTGTTAATCGTAAGAGAATAGTCCACTCTTCTGTTCCTTTTTGTTGTGAAGACAATAGCGCCGGCTCCCCATAAATTTGCCTACAGAGCAAATAGAAGTGTGGACGACACAGTGTCCCTATGTTTATACTCTATCCTCCAACACCTGGAGTCCAGCTCTACCGTACACATGCCCGTGTTCTTTTCATTGATTTCAGCCCTGCGTTTAATACTATTGTTCCAGGGGAGTTTTTAAACTACTTACTGGAACTGGGTGTTAAAGGACAGGTTCAGAATTTGGCATTATAAGCCATGTTAAAAGGTTATTTACAATCATATACAACCGCTGATATGAAAGTTTTGCCAAATGGTACACTCTCGAGATATTGCCCGTCACCGCTAACACACTCAATGGATCCATAGGTGCATAGACCATAGTCTCCTGTAGGCCACCCTGTAGCAGGCCCTGGAGAACCCCCCCCCCCCCCCCCCCCCCGTCCTTGGCCAAAGTCCACTTAATGGCTCCTTGAAAGGCCCCCTGCCTCTGCGTGACTAGCTCATTTTGTGTCGTCAGCCAACCCTGCCCCTTTTTACCTTTGGCTCTCTGCTTTCTGTTTCCCCACCTCTGCTTTGCGGCATTCTCTATGAGCCTGTTCTGCTAAGTGCTTTGTTATATGATTCACTCAAATATCATATTAGAGACTACAGGGATAGCTAACACATAATGGTCTACCATGTAGGCAACTTCTCTGGAACTATTTGTGCACTCTACTGTCATGTCTCTCTTATGAAGTATCTAGCCCATGTTGACTACTCTGTATATGTTCTTAGCCAATAGACAAACATTTTCCAGTAGCTTGCTCAATCGTCTTGTTGAGAGAAGTCAGGGAAAACATTTTACAGCTCACTTTTCTGGCCCCCAGGTGAAACAGTTTTTTTGCTTCCCTCTGGAATATGTAGGGGTGGGACCTATGCCCACCCTCCCATTGCTCTCTGTAAAGCGCATTGTGTTGCCTCTGTATATGTAAATGCGCTATATAAATAAAGTTTGATTTGATTTGATTTAGACAAAATACCTCAAACACCATAAACTCTTGTTTTCAAAGACGGAAAACTCACCGAGTGGTCACTGGTGTATGTTGATGTTCTGACAAAAAAAATCGCCATAAAGTATGCTTCTGATTGGGTTTTGTCCGTTTGAAAACTTTGAAACTTTGAATTCGGCCGTTGTATATGATCGTAAATAACCTTATAACATGGCTTATAATGCTACATTCCCAACCTGTCCTGTCAGTGGGTCTACAGCTTTCTATGTAACAGGAAACAAGTTGTCAAAATTGTCTCGCTGCCTAGGTTCCTGAACACCGGCGCCCTCCTGGGGTGTCTTATCCCCTTTACTGTACTCTCTATACAATAGCAAATGTAGATCACATTCTGAGTCAGTATTGTTGTATAAGTTCGCTGATGACACCTCGGTAGTGGGTCCAACAACAATGAATCAGAATAACGCAGGGAAGCGGAGGAGCTAGTGAGGTGGTGCGAAACCAACAACTTCATACTCAACATCTCTAAAACCAAAGAGCTGGTTGTTGATTTCAGGAAGAATGCCAGCCACCATCTGCCTCTCTTCATCAATGGTCACGAGGTAGAGAGAGTCTCTTCCTTCCCATTCCTACGAATCCCTCTCATGGAATCTCATCACCAGCCTCAAAATAAGCAAAGCCCATTAGCGACTCTACTTCCTGCGGCAGCTGAAAAAGTTCAAGGTCAGTCAGGCAGCCATGACTCATTTTTACAGATCAGCTATAGAGAATGTTCTCACCTTTTCCATCCTTGTCTGGTACGGCAACACAAGCACTTCCCATAAGGAAGGAGATACAAGAGCATTAGATGCAGAACAACTCGCTTCGGGGATACCACCTTTCCCCAAGCTATCCGACATCTGAACTTACACTAAAACTACCTCGGGCGTGCCGAGCACCTGCTACACTTTGTGTGTTTGTACTACTTGTACTGTATGTGTTGTGTGCTGTTTGTTTAGATGTTTGTTTGATGTGATGACCAAACCTGACACATTCCTATCAACTTATTGTTGATATGGCAAATCAATAATTGGATTGAATTGGCTAGTTATTGTATGTACAGTATCGCTCCGCCTCCCTATTTACAGAGAGACATATAAGTCTGAACAAATAAATGGGTTCTGATAGTTGGATTGAAATTATGAAATGATAAAAACCAAATGAGCCCATGACACACTGTCCTCATATTTGATTTTATTTGGGTGCACTTGGTGTTTAAGTGAGTTTTCTTTGAATGTTAGCCTACTTCTTCTACTTCTACTGCATTGCGCTAGCATTAGCATGCCGTTAAAGGGCAATGCTCGTTTTTGACAACCTGGACCTTATTTACGACATATTATAAGAAGTTTGACTCACCAAGATCACTTTTGTGTAGTTCGGAGGCCTGTAGAAGAAATTTAAAATCCAGCGCGAGCCAGTATATCCATGTAATGACGGTGATCGGGGCACCGAGAATGCAGTTTCTCAAAATCTATTTTCGGCCGCTAAACGGTTGTTTTCATCAATCAGATTGGATGAATCGACAGTTGAGATTCCTCAACGCGAGGCATTGTTGTGGTTTTCAAATACGGGGTCTTTAGCCTCTGTAATATGATCTTTACACGCTTGCTCCAGCACGCATGCGCACAGGCCAGCGTGCAGACTGGCTATTCTCCGGCTACACTCGCGGCTCACATTCTCTGCGCTACGATCGGATTGTTGCTGACGAATGACGACGACAATATTCTCGGCACCAACAACGATCGTAGCGCAGAGAATGTGAGCCGCGAGTGTAGCCGGAGAATAGCCAGTCTGCGCGCTGGCCTGTGCGCATGCGTGCTGGATTTTAAATTTCTTCTACAGGCCTCCGAACTACACCAAAGTGATCTCGGTGAGTCAAACTTCTTATAATGTCGTAAATAAGGTCCAGGTTGTCAAAAACGAGCATTGCCCTTTAACACCGGAACAAGAAACAACATGTAATCAGCTGAAAATGACCCACATTATGGGTAAGTCGTAAATGAGGCTCTATGTCCAAAATTCTTAACTACCCCTTTACGGTTAATCTTTATATTGTTATTTAACTTTAATGTTGCACTAGAGTACTGTCTTTTTACTTTTTGCCAAATTGTTTGCTTGTCTTTTTTATTGCCTATTATATGCACTGTTATTGTGCATTAAAACTAACATTTAAGCAATATTTTAATCAAGGGACAACTGAGGGAACCTGGGCTCTCATTGAGTGGCGAGTAGCCATCGAGAGTCTTCTTACCGGCAGGAAATTCCTCAAAAACTGGATGGGAGTGAGTATTGATTTTGAGTTCTTGTATCTTTGCCCATATGTCTGGGGAGGGGCTGGAGCCGGTTTGGATAGTCTCCTTCCGTAATGAGTCATACCTCTCTGAGGCAGCAGTGTTGTTTGTTTGTTTTGTTGTTTGTTTTGTGTTTGTTTTTCCCAGGGACTGCAGATTCCCCATTCCAGTGACCAGTGACATGCTGCTCCCTCTGCATGGAATTCCTTGCAAGCTGACTTACGTGTAAAATTGCCTGAATTGATGCCGTTTGACAGCTTTGTTGAAATTCTCAAGGATAAGGAACTTGAAAGCATTGGGGTTTGTCACTGCTTTAAATCAGTTGTTATACCTCTAACCTGAGCTTATTTGATTTATTGTATGTATGCTATTTGTATTCTAACCTTTTGTATTGTAATTTGCTGCCTCTTGGCCAGGTTGCTTTTGAAAAAGAGATTTTTTTTTTTATCTCAATGAGCTTACCTGGTTAAATAAATGTCTAAAAAAAAAAAAAAAAAAAAAAATACGCCTGATAATAGTCTGAATTTGGCGAATTGTGGATTGCCAAAACTGTCAACATTATCTTTCAACCCAAGTGAAGTTGCTGACTCGAGAATGCCTGTGATTCGTCAGCGCACCTGGCACATTCTCAACGCACATGTCTGTGATTCGTAGTGCTCAAATGCCGAGTAGAGCTGGTTTTGAATTTGAGATAGTTTAATCTAGCGGGCGACTCAGAGGAACACGTTAATCTAGCGGGCAACTCAGAGGAACACGTTAATCTAGCGGGCGATTTAGAGGAACACGTTAATCTAGCAGGCGACTCAGAGGAACACGTTAATCTAGCGGGCAACTCAGAGGAACACGTTAATCTAGCGGGCAACTCAGAGGAACACGTTAATCTAGCAGGCGACTCAGAGGAACACGTTAATCTCAGCCTTTCCTATCAGTATCCTGCAGAGGGGAAAAATCACAATATGCATGAATCCATGATTGTAACGGTGCAGCCCCCTATAACCCCGCCCCCTTATAACCCCACCCCCTATAACTCCGCCCCCCCTATAACCCCGCCCCCATAACTCCGCCCCCCCTATAACCCCGCCCCCCATAACTCCGCCTCCCTATAACTCCGCCCCATGAAGCTTCCGACTCCGCAGATGGAGCAGTGTGGGCGGTGGTGTGTGATTGGTCCTGGGCGTGTGATTGGTCCTGGGCACACCGCCACGGCGAGCACGCTCTCTCTCCAGACGCCTGGGAAATGGAGAACAGACGCCCGTGGAGAAGGCATCAGAGGGCAGAGCCCATCCAAATGGTCTCAGTCGCCTGTTGATTCTCATTATGTGCGCCGGGCGCCGTGGCCTCTCACACGCTGCGCCGGCCCGAAGCACGCAGCGCGCTCTCTCCAGCGTCCTGGTGACGTCACCGCCCCAGCCGCCAGTATGGGTCGGGCCCGGTTCCTCCGCTGACCTGCCTTCTCATGTACTGTAATGTGCAATGACTTAATCATCTATCAATTTTTATTGCATTAGGATTTAAATGATTTAGGCAACTTTTGGGTGTAGCCTAGCATTCAGACATGGACAAGCCAAGGTGTTAAGAGATGTGTTAGGGATAAAGTTATTGATAAAGTTATTGAAACTGCCCTGTACTAGGGGCAGTAGGAGGGAGTGTGTGTGTGTGTGTGGGCATGCGTGCGTGTGTGTGTGTCTGTGTGTGTGTGTGTGTAAGAGAGAGAGAGAACATGTAGACATAGAGACAGTATTCCTGCTGTATCCTGTTCTCGATTATCACCATTTTGCTTTGGCAACAGATACCATTGTATTTAATGCTAATAAAGCTCATTTGAATTTGAATGTGAATTTGAGAGCAGAGCAGACAGGGATGGAGTGCTCATTGAGTCTACGCCTGTCCCATGACGGGCTGCTGTATATCAAATAAACTTGACCTGGAGTGGCTAGGCCCTAGGATGGTAGCAAGGGGCTCAGTCTCACAGCTCTTGCTACTGTAACCATCAGCTGCTTACTGTAATATCATCAGGTCTCTGTTTGAGGCAGACCGTGCATGCATAGCTGCTGATCATTTCAACATGTAGCCTATGGGGTATTATAGAGGCATGTTCTGTCTTGTTGGTGATTCAAATCATGGTTATGAAATTCACAGTTTTAGAAGTTGTTAGTTGCTATAATTTTATCCGGTGGTTTGCTACCCTTTTTGGTGAGCAATAATAAGCATGTTTGTTCAAGCTTGTTGAAGCATGTTCAAGCACTGTGCTAAAATTGTTATGATTTTCATTGGGATATTAAGTGCGCCGAAAACCAATTTGTGCCATACAAACAACAGGTAAATATGTTATTTGATTCTACTGTGCAGCTGTTGAGAACAGACCAAAGTGCAAAGTGCCTAATCTCCACCCGGCTTCTTCAGTATAACCTGCGTCCCGCCATCCCATTCAAAACCCATGCATTTTGAATTAGCGTAACCATGGGAACCATATCATCATCTCTTCAACGATACTCTTATTATTTTTGCCGTGCGGATGATTCCCCGGCTATCATCCGGTGAGCGCGTGGTCAGCCACAGGGGAGGCGTCAGGGTTTGTTTTCCTCAGACGGGGAGCCAGTGCATCACGCTCACAGCCAATGAAGCGAAGAAGAGCACAACGTGTGCCACATAGCTAGTGGACCGTGGACGTAGCGCCCGTAGATTCACAATGAGCACTGATATCTCTCTGTCCCAGACGTCATTTACTGTATGTCTCTTCAGTCACACAACAACGGTAGTTTGGGCTTTGGTTGCTAGTTAAATATAATTAAAGAGATTAGTCACAGCAGTCCTATTCTAGCTCGCTGTGCCTGTCATATCACTTATGTCACCCCATAGAATGGCTATTTACTGTATATCCCCTGCTGGTTTTAGTAATGAGACGTCTTCAGCTGAATGTTCATGGATTCTCATGCATGTTCAAAACTCAAGAAGCACTACCTTCCACTGAAGCACCTACAGTATTGTATTTATATTTTGCTACTCTTGCACTTTGGCTTTGCAACAACAGAGTGGCTGTGACACTACCAACACCTCGTAGTTGTTGGGTGTAAGAACGAAATTAAGTCTATTTTAAGATGGCTGGGTTTGCCTGGAGCCACAGGAGCATTTTAATGACGAGAATGAATATATTTGCCTAATGATGTCATCATTAGCAGTAGCCGGCTGAAAGGGCAAGTAAAGGTCAGATGGTCGACCCACTCTCTGACCACACTGACTCAACACTAAGTAACCGGTATCCCTGTGGGGTATTCCCCGGGCCTTTCTAGGTAGAGTTTGCATGTTCTCCCTGTGTTCGCAAAAATAACCCAGAACGAAAAACACACAGGAGCACCGACCGCTGACTCTGTCCGTCCCTGAGGAAGACGGACAGGAGCGCTCGGTCCCCGGACGTGTCCCTGAGGGAGACGGAGAGGAGCGCTCGGTCCCCGGACGTGTCCCTGAGGGAGACGGAGAGGAGCGCTCGGTCCCCGGACGTGTCCCTGAGGGAGACGGAGAGGAGCGCTCGGTCCCCGGACGTGTCCCTGAGGGAGACGGAGAGGAGCGCTCGGTCCCCGGACGTGTCCCTGAGGGAGACGGAGAGGAGCGCTCGGTCCCCGGACGTGTCCCTGAGGGAGACGGAGAGGAGCGCTCGGTCCCCGGACGTGTCCCTGAGGGAGACGGACAGGAGCGCTTGGTCCCCGGACGTGTCCTCACGCTCGCTGCCTCCTGTCCGCTCCCAGATGTCCTCGGGGGAAGGACGACGAGATGGGTTAAGAGCAGGGAAACATTGAACCGGCCACCCTGGTGCATGTGTGTGTGTGTGTGTGTGTGTGTGTGTGTGTGTGTGTGTGTGTGATAAGGTGTCGCCCATACATGTGTTGAGTCAAATGTACTTGAGTATACTGTGACAAACAATTCTTCCAAATGGCCGACCCTGTTCAAAATTCTGTCTTCTCTCCTCGCCCACGGATGAACAAAGATATGAGGATTCAGCCTACTTGGTCAGCTAGCTTCCTTGATCAATAATCAACATCGCCCCACTGCTGCCTCCCACGTCTCCCTCCCCGTGTCATTGGAAATGGCCGTTTAATGCGAGGAATATACTCCCCTATACTGGATGTCAGGAGCTGTCCGCAACTCCCCCTTCTCCCTTCCTGAGACATGGCGGCTCTGTCCCCTGGGTGAGATGACCTCCTGGATCCCAGTCGTCACTCCCTCCCTCTCTCCCTCTCTCTCTCCCTCTCTTCCTCTCTTGCTCTCTCTCCCTCTCTTCCTCTCTCCCTCTCTCGCTCTCTCGCTCTCTCGCTCTCACCTTAATCTGAAACCAGTATTATACGGAGCGCTGGCATATGCCTTCTCAATTAAACAGATGCCTCTCTCTTTCCCTTTCTCTCTCTCTTTCCCTCTCTCTCCATGCATGAACCTGAAAGAGAGACAGTTGCTGCATTTGGGTTTGACTAAATTGTTGTTGCTTTGCCACCACTGTTTTGTGTTTAATAAACCACGAATACGAAGACTAAACTTCCTCCTGCATCTCCCCAAGTGAGAGCATTACAGTATTATCTGCAGCACAACCGTGTAGCGCCGATGCCATCCATCCATCCATCTTCATCCGCTTATCCGGGGTCGGGTCGCGGAGGCAGCAGCTCCAGCAGGGGGCCCCAGACATCCCTTTCCCTAGCAGCATCAACCAGCTCTGCCTGGGGAATCTTTAGCCGCTCACAGGCCAGTGCGAAGATGTAGTCCCGCCACCTAGTCCTGGGTCTATCCCGCGGCCTCCTCCCAGCCGGACACGCCTGGAACATCTCCCTAGGGAGGCGCCCAGAAGGCATCCTCACTAGATGCCCGAACCACCTCAACTGGCTCCTTTCGACGCAAAGGAGCAGCGGCTCTATTCCGAGTCTCTCCCGGATGACTGAACTTCTCACCCGATCTCTCAGGGAGACCCCAGCCACCCTCCGGAGAAAACTCATTTCGGCCGCTTGTATCCGTGATCTCGTTCTTTCGGTCATGACCCATCCTTCATGACCATAGGTGAGGGTGGGGACGAAGATAGACCGGTAGATCGAGAGCTTTGCCTTTTGGCTCAGCTCTCTTTTCATCACAACAGTGCGGTAAAGCGACTGCAGAACCGGTCCAGCTGCTCCGATTCTCCGGCCAAACTCCCTCTCCATGGTTCCCTCACTCGTGAACAAGACCCCCAGATACTTGAACTCCTTCACTTTGGGTAAGGACTAATTTCCTACTCGGAGCGGACAGGCCACCGGTTTCCTGCTGAGAACCATGGCCTCAGATTTATAAGTGCTGATTCTCATCCCAGCCGCCTCACACTTAGTTGCGAACCTATCCAGAGAGTGCTGGAAGTCGCAGGCAGATGATGCCATCAGGACCACATCATCTGCAAATAGCAGCGACGTGATCCCCAGTTCACCGAACTGCAAACCAACCTCCCCACGGCTACGCCTCGATATACTGTCCATGAAAATCACAAACAGGATTGGTGACAAAGCGCAGCCCTGGCGGAGGCCAACCCCCACCGGAAAGGAAGACGACTTACTGCCGAGGACCCGGACACAGCTCTCGCTCTGGGTGTACAGGTATGGATGGTCCTAAGTAGGGACCCCCTCACCTCATACTCCCACATAACCCTCCACAAGACCTCTCGAGGGACCCGGTCATAAGCCTTCTCCAAGTCCACAAAACACATGTAGACAGGTTGGGCAAACTCCCAAGCCCCCTCCAAGATCCTCACGAGAGTGAAGAGCTAGTCGGTGGTTTCACGACCAGGACGAAATCCGCATTGTTCCTCTTCGATCTGAGGTTCGACTATCGGCCGGACCCTCCTTTCCAGCACCTTGGAGTACACTTTCCCTGGGAGGCTGAGTAATGTGATGCGTCTATAATTGGCACACACCCTCTGGTCCCCTTTTTTGAATATTGGGACCACCACCCCAGTCTGCCACTCCTTTGCCACTAACCCAGACTTCCACGCAATGTTAAAGAGGCGTGTCAACCAAGACAGCCCCTCAACACCCAGCGCCTTCAGCATTTCTGGACGGATCTCATCAGTCCCAGTCCAACAACAAAACACCACTCGGGTTCAGATCGTGGTGGCCATGCCTCCCAATCACGCCCCTCCAAGTTTCTCCATCATTGCCTACGTGTGCATAGAAGTCCCCCAGTAGGACAGTGGAGTCCCCTGCAGGAGCCCCAAATAGGACTCCACTTAGGGTCTGCAGGAAGGCCGAGTACTCTGAACTGCTGTTCGGTGCATAAGCACAAACCACAGTCAGAGTCTACCCCCCCACAGTCCTAAGGCGCACTCCACTGGGGTGAACTCCAGCACAGAGGCGCTCAGCTGGGGGCTAGCTAGTATAGCCACACCTGCCTTACGCCTCATACTGTGAGCAACTCCGGAGAAGAACAGGGTCCAACCCCTATCCAGGAGTTTGGTTCCGGCGCCGGTGCTTAGCCCCACCAGGTGTAATTGGTATCGCTCCACCTCCCTCACAAGCTCCGGCTCCTTCCCCCCCAGCGAGGTCACGTTCCATGTCCCCAGAGCCAGCCTTTGCCGCCCGGGTCCGGTCCATCGTTGCATCCCGCCTTCACCGACCCCGACAATTCCTCCCGCGGGTGGTGGGTCCACGGGATGATGGAGGATGAGATGGTGTCTCCACGTTGCTTGTTCGGGCTGGGCCCGGCCGGGCTCCATGGTAAGCCCGGCCACCAGGCGCTCGCATGCGGGCCCTCCGTCTGGGCCTGGCTCCAGACAAGGGCCCCGGGCTTCCTCCGGGCTGGGTCTCTCTTCCTTTTAGTTGTTCATTCATCAGAGTTTTTTTTACCTGTAACCCCAGGTAGGCGGGCTAGGGGGTACTACCACTTGCCCAAGGTGGACCCCCAGACTAGTGGAGGGAAGGAGGCGTCTTATTTCTCCATTCTAGTTTTGCACAGAAACCTAGCCACTGCGCCGATGCCACCATGCTAAATTAGGCTACCGTACAATCATTCCTCATTGAAACATATTTTCCCGAATGCAATTGCTCAGAAATAATGTTACACAATCATGATTATACACCTTTTGACCAATTAATTAGCTTGGCCAAGTACAGTTGTTGTGTACCATAATAGATCCATAGATTATTGTAGGCTACACTTTTTAAGGGTCCATTAAGCCCAGATGTGTGAAGGGTCCATTAAGCCCAGATGTGTGAAGGGTCCATTAAACCCAGATGTGTGGAGGGTCCAGGCTGTCGTTTCTCCCATCTCAGCCAGGGAAGACTAGCCCCTTTCAGAGTAGCTTCCTGGTGGCTTCCTGGTGGCCTCTCTGTGACCCACCTCACACGGTAACTGAGTTTTTGAGGAAGGCCTGTTCTAGGCAGATTCACAGTTGAACCTATTCTCTCTCTCTCTCAAAAAAAAAAGATAGACAATGCCTCCATTCCATTGAGATCCATTATAGTGGAAGCTCTCATTGATGTCATTGTCACATTGATGTCACATGTAGGCCAAATAATTGTGAATGAATGCCCAGTATGGCCTAGTATATGGACCACTGGATGGAAATTGCTTTTTTTCACAATTTGGATGGAATATATACCTATAGTGACATGTCAGTGAAATATAATTAGTTTTACAGTGTGATACGTAGTAGTTGGTTGTCCGCCTGGACATGACTGTATTAAAACCTCTCAAGTTGCACTGGCTCACATTACTAGCATCTAACTTGGTACAGGTACTGATTATACACTGTAATAATGATTCCTAGTTGATTTGTGATATTATCTCAAGTTTCCAGGCTGATATTCACTCTGAAAACTGTTTTTTTTTTTATAGACAATGATCAAAAAGAAGATTTTGTACTCTTATTTGCTTGACACAGTAACATCGATTTTGATTCTGACACTTCTGCAGCCTCCCCAAATGTGTTAGCTTTCATTTGATGCCCATATTATTATAATGGTCCTTGTGGTTGTGGAGATATTCTATATTCATTGTGGGCATGAAAAATAGGCTGGTTGGAAAGAGGTTTAACTGTGCTTGGGGGATATTCAATCCCTTGTTGACGTTCTTAAACCCTTCTCCTGATTGGTGTTTTTCAAGAACCTTATCCTGGATCTGTGGGGAGTGTTCCTTGGTCTTCATGGTGTACTGTGGGATCAGCCAAGGACGTGTGTCTTCATTCTGAAATCATATAAAATACCTCATCTGTGCGTAGGTGCAGTCCATTCCACTAATTATGCGACTTTGAAGATAATGTATTGTGCAAGAGTGTAGGGGTGAATAGACGACTTATGCAATCAATTATTTAATGTTTTTAATTAGGGGCCGGGCAGTCTTAGCTGCCGGAACCCTCTTGTATTTGCCAATATTCTTCTTCTTCTTCATCATGTAGGTCCAGTCCTATGCCAGAAGTCCTCAACTGGCATAGGGGGCCAAAAGTCTAAAGTTTAAAACTTAAAAAAAGAATCATAACAAATCAACAGTACATGCTATCACTGTGCAACCTCCACCTGCATGTAGGCCCAAGTGAGCAGAAACTTCCATGTGCTTTGAGCTGGCAGGAATTATGAAGCCCATCACTCTGTTTTTCTCAAAAACTGTAAAACCTATCAAACCCTACTCCTCCCACATGCTTTGGTCAATTGACACCCCAATTGCTACACTACATCTTCAGACAGTCCTCCACAAACGATCTTTGATAAAATATCAAAAATTGAGGCCACAGCGCATCAACATATTTAACTGTAAACAGTATACTGTATGCAGCTACTGCAAATTATCCCTCAATAAATCTCCAATGTTCATGAAAAAAAATGATTAAAATGTTATGACATGGTAGATGTAGTGTGAAATGTTTTAGAGCTTTATCTTGAACACTATATTTTTGACAGTATTATGAAATATGACCCCTTAAACTCCTGCTGTTCATACAGGAAAAAATACACTACTCACAATCCTATAGTGCAACAGCAATGTCTCCACCAATAGCAGACCCTAGGACTACAACTGGCTATATTGACTCTGATTGAGAGGACACCTGTGCCACTGATTGTTTGATTGGTTACCACCTGTCTTGTTAGTCTGTTAGTCTGTGTATCTGGGAACTGCAGTCCCACAGCTAGCGGACACTTATAGTGGCACAGGCAGCCATTTTGGGTTGTGCGGGCCCCAGGTTGCCACAGTATTCTATCAAAATCCAATCACGTTTCATGTAAAACAAAATGTGTGCTTACGTACAGTAGTTTGACTGAACCAATTTCAACCAATAAAATTACATCCACCCTCAAACATCAACTTTGAGCAACACAGCTAAGATTCATTATTTGGCTAGTTAGCAACAGCATGACATCTCTTTGGCTGCTCGCATTACATTAATCATTTACAGTAGCTGAAACTTTTATCCAAAGTGATTTATATAATTGCATTTAACATACGAAGTTAGAGTACTACTATTCACCAGAATTCACAAGTGCATCTCCTTTCTAAACAAGTTACTAAGAGTAAAAACTAGTGCTTAAGGTACAATAAAGTGAAAAAGTAAATAACTAAAAAACTAAACAATAGGTGCTTAAGAGGGACAATCCTGGTAGTACTTCTTGAAGAGGTGAGTTTTGAGCCTATGGTGAAATATATGCAGTCCTGATGTCGGGCCAGTTCACTGTGTGGCCAGGACAGAAAAGAGCTGTGGCCATGTCACAACCTCAAACCTTGTTCCATCTCCTAACTGTAGCAGTTAACAGGACAGAAAAGAGCTGTGGCCATGTCACAACCTCAAACCTTGTTTTGAGCGGTATAGCTCAGTTGGTAGAGCGGGTCGTTCAGTGATCGTAGGGTCGGTGGTTCGAATCCCGGCTCCTCCTGACTACCTGTCGAAGTGTCCTTGGGCAAGACAGTGAACCCCAAATTGCTCCCAATGAGCAGGCAAGCGCCTTGCATGGCAGCTGCTGCCATTGGTGTGTGAATGGCGCTCCGGGCCAGTGTAACAACTGGATGGGGAGCGTGTTACAGATGCAGTACCTATACCTATCTCCTAACTGTAGCAGTTAACAGTGCACCATATGTGTACACCTACTGTAGACCCTCATATAGACCCTCATATATTTGCCATTTGTCTCCTTCCTCCTCTTCCTCTGCCTGGCCCCTCTCTCACAACATGCATGCGCCGGCTAGCTTGCGAGCTGATATTGAGCATAACAGTTGTGGACTGTCTGGGTCTCATTGCTTTTTGCCATCACTAGCAGCGTTGAGCACTGAGCAGACGAAGGATAAATATTCAAATGTGGTGACAAGATTCCCTGAATTACGAGACTCCGCCTCTTTGTCTGAATGGGCAAATCGACGGCGGGTTGTCAGTAATGTGGACGCTGTAGACTCACTTGAAGTGCTTCTCAGCAGGAATGCCATTCACCCTCAGACTGAATCAGGACATGGAACTTCCTATGGGGATTTTTCATGTCCCTTTCGAGGACGGGCCCGCCTGTGACCAGGACAGCAGAGTTTCTCCGCTGTCCGGTGGCAGTCAGGGCCAAGGTGAATTAAGTTGATTCATCAAACTGGTGCCACAATCTCTTTCAAACCGCTTAACAATCTGGCAGGAGAATTGCCTCCTGGACAGCTGGTTACAGCTGAGACACCTGAGACGCACCCAGAGGTGATTCGCACGGCTCCATCTAGGTCCTGTGAGACACAGACAGCGCCTTGTGCGGGCACAGAGGTCATTGGAAGCGGAACTCAGCTATTGGAGGGACCAGCGAGTCATAGCGGACGGCGTTCCAATAGGCAGAGTGTCGGCTCACGTCAACGTTTTCACAGACACGTCTCTAGATGGCTGGGATGGTACATGTCTGTCCCAGGCCGTAGGTGGTTTGTGGGCCACCGGGGAACAGCGCCACATCCCAGATAGCTAGCGGATCTGGGCCATATATGGGCCGGAACTAAGCCACAAGTGCAAGATCTGGCCTGTATATGGCCCTAATCGGATTGCTGTCTGGGATCAACCCCCTAGAATTAGAGACGGTGCCGCTGGTGTTGCGGCACTTCGCCCACCTGGTCAGGGGGCGCGATGTGCTGGTGCGGTCAGACAACCAGACCACAGTAGCTTACATTAACCGGCAAGGGGGAGTTCGGTCGCCGGCACTTCACCGGCCGCCTGAATGTCGGAGCGGACTAGGGTGGGCCTCATCCGGGCGAGTGGAGCCTACATCCTCAGATTGTGGCTCAGCTCTGGGCACGGTTCGGCAGGGCCGAGGTGGATCTCTTCGCTTCGAGAGAGAACGCAAAGTGTCCCGTCTGGTTCTGGTTCAGGACCAGCCTCCGCTGGGGGTGGACGCGTTCGCTCACGCCCCCTGGCTGAAGGTGCTGCTGCATGCCTTCCCACCGGTGGGATTAGTCCTACCGTTACTTGCCAGAGTACGGTCGGAGGGTCTATCAGTGATTCTGATTGCGCTGGACCAACACTGGGAAAGATGGTATGCACAGGTGATGGCCATGACGTCTGTGGACCAGTGGCTCATCCCTCAGTGGCCGAACACGCTGTCCCAGGCGGAGGGCTCGATTTACATGCCTCCGGTTCTGGGGGCGGCCACTGGCGGCCTGGCTCTTGACCGGTGGAGATTTTCTGGTAGAGGACTCTCTTCGGCTGTGATCAGTACACAGTTTCCTCTTTTACGCGCTGGTGTGAAGAGAGGGACATTGCTCCCGAGTCCTGCTCGGTTGAGATGATCTTGGAATTTCTTCAACACCTGATGGATCATGGAGACGGTTTAGCGGCGTCCACTATCACAGTGTATGCATGCGCTATTTCCGCGTTTCTGACCGGCGTGCGCCGTCTTCGCCCAGTGCGTAAACCTACGGCGCCACCTTGGGATTTGCTCTTGGTTCTGAACGCACTATGAGAAGCGTCGTTTGAACCAGTGGAGCAGGTCTTCCTCAGGTGGCTCTCTATCTAGACCGCGCTGCTCCTTGCATTGACATCAGGCAAGTGGGTCAGTGATCTGAGAGCACTGACGGTTTCTCTCATCTGATGTACCTCGATCTAGTGTATCAATGTGAGAGCTATCACTCAAGACTCATCCTGTATGAGAGAGAGGTGACATGGAGCTGCCTCAGGTCTCTCTCAAACAGGCCCCTGTGGATAAGCCCTATAGAACCATACCCCAGATACAACACCCCCATGGATATATCAGATACTATACAACCATACCCCAGGCAACACCTTAGGCACCATCCCACTGAAGTAATGGATGTCTAAGGAATGCTAAGTTGACAGTAAGCAGACAGTGTGATATCACAATGTCCTCTAAAACGAAGCTTTGTTTGGTGGATTTAAAAAAAAAAAATTTTTTAATCTGTTTTCATTAGTTACGTTACGTTAGTTCTGAATTTTAAACTAAAAGGGAAAGGGGCCTTGGAGCATTTGGAATGTTGCATCAGTAGTTCGACTAAGGACACCACTTAACATTCCTGTTAACAAAAGTGAATCAGACACAGTAAACTGGGTGAACCACTTATGATTTGATTGGGGTCAAACAATGCTGTATCGAGGCCTTTGATTTGAGTTTTGAGTTCTCAGTGGTAATGCTATTGTTAGCAATGTTACCAGCAGTGTCCTCCATACCTACCCAGATAGAAAGCGGATGTTTTATAATTCTGGCCCATATATGGGCCGGAACTAAGCCACAAGGGCCAGATCTGGCCTGTATATGGCCCAGATCCGCTTGCTTTCTGGGTAAGCACTGAAATACTGTACAGCACGTGTGTTAACTGTATAAATCACATCCTACAGTACATATGCCTAGTCGGTATGAAAACAAAATTATTTTAACATACAGAGAATGCTAAGTATGCCAAATAACAAGCATCCCCCCCCTAAAAAAAAAGGGGCAGAAATGTGGATAAAGTAAATACCATTATGTGTGTACAGTACATAATCTAATGTAAAAAACATATACTTACAAAAAGACATACAAATAAACACACATACAACACACACACAGAATACACATTACAGAATACACAGAATACACATTGTCTTGGCCAGGACTCCCTGGAAGAAGAGATCCTGTATCTCAATGGGACATCTTCTGGTTAAATAAAGGATAAATAAAATAAATAAAAAACAAGACTTGGGCAGACATAAAAAAGACAACTAGAGAGAATGTCCACACAAAATAACCAAAACATATAAAACATACATAAACAAGTCATTATTTTAAACAAAGAGAGAAAATAAAATGAGAAAAGTAATGAGAAGGAAACATGAGCAGGCAACGTGTAGATCTACAGTGACATATAACTGTAATCTACATTATAATTACAGTATACAGATACATAGTCTCAATGAACAGGAAAACAGTATATGGGCTTCTTCTGAGGGAACGGTTTTCAATCAATAATATCACACATACTGAAATATCCAAGAAAGGGATGTTAGGACTATGCAAGTCAAGGGTGATCATCTCTGGGGGCAAGAAGTCGGCTGCCTGAGAACTGAGAAGATAAAGGTGGAAGTCCAGCTCTATATTGATAATCATTCTGGCAGCGGTCAGTGTGAATTGAATACCAATAGTTTCTCGGTTTTTCACACCAGGAAAGGTGCATGAACATCACCACTCCTTTGTTGTGCCTTTGACTCGTATTTTGTACTTGCTGTTTGCACTGTCCTGTCTCTGCACTGTCCTGTCTCGTCTATCTCATCCCTGCACCCTGTCCAATGTTGTCCCCATGTTATGAACCATGCCCGAAAGCAAATTCCTAGTACGTTGAAAAACTACAATGGCAATAAAACAAATTCTGATTCTGACAGGAGAAATGTCAGAAGACTTTTCATGTTGGCTAAGAGGTGTGAATAGATCTAAACTATTAATAACATTTATACTTTTTTCTTTTATGTTGGTGCTTGTGGGTGGATAACAGACCCTGCTACCTCATTAAAATCTGTCTCCCATATCCTCTTGTGTGGTGCCACGGAAGATCTGCTACCTCATTCAAATCTGTCTCCCATATCCTCTTGTGTGGTGCCACGGAAGATCTGCTACCTCATTCAAATCTGTCTCCCATATCCTCTTGTGTGGTGCCACGGAAGATGCCAACCATTGTTTTTCAGCCGTGGTTTAACGCAGTCTTGCTCCAGCAGCGTAGCTAGCTAGCTACCTCACCAGGACGGAGAGAACCAGATCCCTGGCACATTTCTACACCTTCAAGCCGTTGCCTGGGGCGATAGTTCAAGATATTTTTTCTAATGCAGAACTTAAGGACAACATTGAATTAATGTGGATTCAGGTCAGCCTGGTGCTCCAGTGGCCAGTGGAGCTGGGAGAGAGGGAGGGAGGGAGAGAGGGAGGGGGAGAGAGAGAGAGGGAGGGGGAGAGAAAGGGAGGGAGGGAGGGAGGGAGGGGGAGAGAGAGAAAGAGGGAGAGAGAGAGGGAGAGAGAGAGAGGGGGGGGGAGAGAGAGAGAGAGAGGGAGGGAGAGAGAGGGGGGGGAGAGGGGAGAGAGAGATAGAGGGCGGGAGGGAGAGAGGGAGGGAGGGATGGACAGACATAGAGAAAGAGAGAGAGTTGCCCCTGAGGATTGCTTGCTCACAGGCGTAGGGTAGTCGACGCACATCACTAGTCAGCGCAGGCCGGGCAGATGGGTCTGGAGATGTGTCATCCCAGAAGAGAGAGGCCAAACATTGCACCTGACAAGCTGGTTCGTTGATAGCGATGGGCACCTGGTAACGCCTCGCCTGTGTATTTACTCCTAGGCTAGGGTGTGAAATGCAGTGTGATGCGAGCGCGCTGTGCAGATCATGACTAACATCTCTCGTTCCCTCACTGCGCAGATTCTGACGTTCTGTACAGGAACAGAGACGGCCATGTGATCAAGTTCAACTTTGCCTCCAACAAGACGGACGTTGTCCTGAGGAACAGCACATTTGTGAGTTTGTAAGGTCTTGTGGACCCACTCCATGATCTCAATGGGACTCATTTCATTTGGAATACAATTGCAGAACTATATAAAAAGACAAGCTCTTTTTTAAAGATACATCTCTTTGTCTCAAATGTGATAATTGCGTGAGTCATGTAATTGGTTGTATTATGGTTAATGGTTGTACTGTATGTTAGTTACACAATAGATGTGGGTTTGCTTGCCTTTTAATTATATATGTGAGTATGTATGTGTGTGTGTGTGTGTGTGTGTGGGGGGGGGGGTATTTAGACATTCCAGTCACATGATTTAGTGGAGAATAAGCATCAGGATTCTTCCATCACAATAATATCTCCCGTGACCCAAGATCGAGGTGCATTTCTCACCCAATTTCAGGACTCGGAAGGCAGGTGAAGAAGGCTCAGTGAGTCTAATCCATAAATAATGCAAAAATAATCCAAAAACTGAAACACAAGGGCAATGTAGAACACGGACCAGACACACACACTCTGACAACGAACCAAGGAAACAGGAGGGCACACACACATGACACTATGTAGGCGGCAATGCCAAAACACACACACACACACACACACACACACATGGCTGGAGCATCCACCGACCAAAATGTTCTCCTTCACTTAACCCAAGACACAGGGCAAAACAATCAGGAGAGCAGACAGTAAAGGGTTAACTGAAACAAGAAGACAGCTCAGCAGAACCAACAGGGGGCACACAAGGAGAGGGAACGCACAGGAAACAGGAGGGCAGGGTCAGGAGGAGCAGGGTGGGGTCAGGAGGAGCAGGGCGGGGTCAGGAGGAGCAGGGCAGGGTCAGGAGGAGCAGGGCGGGGTCAGGAGGATCAGGGCGTGGTCAGGAGGAGCAGACCGGGGTCAGGAGGAGCAGGGTCAGGAGGAGCAGGGTGGGGTCAGGAGGAGCAGGGCGGGGTCAGGAGGATCTGGGCAGGGTCAGGAGGAGCAGGGCGGGGTCAGGAGGATCAGGGTGGGGTCAGGAGGAGCAGAGCGGGGTCAGGAGGAGCAGGGTCAGGAGGAGCAGGGCGGGGTCAGGAGGAGCAGGGCAGGGTCAGGAGGAGCAGGGCGGGGTCAGGAGGATCAGGGCGGGGTCAGGAGGAGCAGAGCGGGGTCAGGAGGAGCAGGGTTAGGAGGAGCAGGGTCAGGAGGAGCAGGGCGGGGTCAGGAGGAGCAGGGCAGAGTGTGACACAGTTCTGTAGCAGCTAATCACCCCGTCCTTCTGTCATAATTTTAGGAGTAACTGTTTTATTGATGGTAAACCTTCTCTCTGTCTGAGGTTTATTGATGGTAAACCTTCTCTCTGTCTGAGGTTTATTGATGGTAAACCTTCTCTCTGTCTGAGGTTTATTGATGGTAAACCTTCTCTCTGTCTGAGGTTTATTGATGGTAAACTTTCTCTCTCTCTCTGTCCTAGGTGGCTTTCAAGGTTGCAAAGTATTCAGTTTCTCCAGACATGAAGTATGTGCTCTTCGCCTACGATGTCAAACAGGTGGGTTCGCTCCTGTGCACACTGGAGGGGGAGGGAGGGGGAGGAGACCTGGAGGGGGAGGAGGGGGAGGGAGGGGAGGAGACCTGGTGGGGGAGGGGGAGGGAGGGGGAGGAGACCTGGAGGGGGAGGATACCTGGAGGGGGAGGAAGGGGAGGGAGGGGGAGGAGACCTGGAGGGGGAGGAGACCTGGAGGGGGAGGAAGGGGAGGGAGGGGGAGGAGACCTGGAGGGGGAGGAGACCTGGAGGGGGAGGAAGGGGAGGGAGGGGGAGGAGACCTGGAGGGGGAGGAGACCTGGAGGGGGAGGAAGGGGAGGGAGGGGGAGGAGACCTGGAGGGGGAGGAGGGGGAGGGAGGGGAGGAGACCTGGTGGGGGACGGAGGGGGAGGAGACCTGGAGGGGGAGGGAGGGGGGGAGACCTGGAGGGGGAGGGAGGGGAGGAGACCTGGAGGGGGAGGAGACCTGGAGGGGGAGGATACCTGGAGGGGGAGGGGAGGAGACCTGGTGGGGGAGGGAGGGGGAGGAGACCTGGAGGGGGAGGAGACCTGGAGGGGGAGGAGGGGGAGGGAGGGGAGGAGACCTGGTGGGGGAGGGAGGGGGAGGAGACCTGGAGGGGGAGGGAGGGAGACCTGGAGGGGGAGGGAGGGGGAGGAGACCTGGAGGGGGAGGGAGGGGAGGAGACCTGGAGGGGGAGGGAGGGGGGGAGACCTGGAGGGGGAGGGAGGGGAGGAGACCTGGAGGGGGAGGATACCTGGAGGGGGAGGATACCTGGAGGGGGAGGAGGGGAGGAGACCTGGTGGGGGAGGGAGGGGGAGGAGACCTGGAGGGGGAGGGAGGGGAGGAGACCTGGAGGGGGAGGGAGGGGGGGGGACCTGGAGGGGGAGGGAGGGGGAGGAGACCTGGAGGGGGAGGGATGGGGAGGAGACCTGGAGGGGGAGGGAGGGGGAGGAGACCTGGAGGGGGAGGGAGGGGGGGGGGACATGGAGGGGGAGGAGGGGGAGGAGACCTGGAGGGGGAGGAGGTGGAGGGAGGGGGAGGGATGGGGAGGAGGGGGAGGAGACCTGGATGTTGATGACCTCATGCAAAGTTGAAGGCAATTGATTGACGGAAATTCATATGGAAAAAGCCAAACATATAATCATAAGCTGTATACAACTCTGTTGGAAACCTCACATAAATCAAATCCAAACGGGATAAATCCATTGCAATACTGCACAAAACGCAGGACATCTTGAATCATAAACCATTATTTATTCTGTCCTAATCACTCATAATTCCATACATTACATACAGTGTGGTATGGGGAAAAAAAAACTAGTACAAATTCCAACTACTCACACACACACACTGACATACACCAGTCCTGGGCTCAGATCCCCTTCCCCTCACCCTAACACGGGTCCGTATCCTTTTCCTACCCCGATCCTACCCCTGACCCCTGCCTCTATCTGGGCCCAGGCACATTCACGCACACACAGACATACACCAGTGTTTGCCATGTCTCTCCTATGATGTTATTAGCCTCTCTTACTCTGAAAATGTAATTTAATGTTATTTATTGCTCTATAAATGTTCTTAGCCGGTAGACAAACATACTCCAGGAGCTTGCTTGATCGCCTCGTTGACAGGGGTCAGGGAAGAATTTTTACAGCTCACTTATCTGGCCCCCGGGTGATTACTGTTTTTTTGCTTCCCTCTGGAATATGTAGGGGTGGGATGTCTGTCCACCTTCCTTGTTCTCTGTAAAGCGCATTGTGTTGCCTCTGGGTATGAAATGCGCTATATAAATAAAGCTTTGATTGATTGATTGAACTACTGCAAAAAACAGCCATACTGTACCAACAGTCAATACAGATTATAATCACCCAACCAACTTAGTATTAGGGCCGGCTGAAGCTCAGGAGGTAGAGTGGGTCGTCCAATGATGGTAGGGTCGGTGGTTCGAATCCCGGCTTCTCCTGACCTGTCGAAGTGTCCTTGGGCAAAGACACTGTATCCCAAATTGCTCCCAATGAGCAGGCCGGCATTTTGCATGGGAGCAGCTGTGTGAATGGGTAAATGAGAGGCCTTCGTTGTAAAGCACTTTGGATAAAAGCGCTATATAAGTGCAGTCCATTTACCATTTACCATTTATGAATTCATACTCTACAAATAATGTTCAGAGATAAAACCAGAACACCCTGGCTGTATCCAAGGGTTGTTTCAATCAGAGAGCAGCTGTTCATTCACCAGACGGAGTGTTTGAACATGAGGGAGAGGACAGACAAATATATGTCAGTTAAAGGGGCCAAATTATGGACAAGGAATAATGAACTGAAAGAAACTAGCACTATTTTGCATGTTTAAGAAAATGTTCAAAAACATTACATTTGAAAGATAGACAAGATGTGACCATGAGAGAAATGACTGATTGTGGTGTGTCTTTGTTTTGTTTCTGTTTCTGTTGTGTGATGTTGTTTCTTTATTCTCTTTATTCTTCTGTACAGTATATACACTATATGGATAAAAGTATTGGGACGCCTACTCATTACACCGACAGGAGCTTTCATGACATCCCATTCTAAATTCATAGGCATTAATATAGAGTTGGTTCCCCCTTTGCGAAAGCTTTCTACAAGATTGTGGAGTGTGTCTGTGGGAATTTTTGCACATTTATCCAGAAGAGCATTTGTGAGGTCTGTACTGTACTGTGTGTGCCTACACAACCAGCAAGCCAAACTATAGAGTCAGGAATCATCTTAGTTGTCTTGTTTAGTAAGATGCTGTTGCTTTCATATTCGTAAATAAGGAGTGAAACTGAAAGAGATATAATAGCAGAAATATCTAAATGAAACGATATGCCATAGTAGGCTATAACTCAAGGCTAAATACTGCATGAGACACCAAAATCATAAACGTCCATGAATATGGTTTGCGCTGCAACAACTGCATAACAAGAAAGTAAGGGATAATGAATGAGGGGCGGGTCTTTGTGCTGTTTAAATGTCCTAACGAGGGGCGGGTCTTTGTGCTGTTTAAATGTCCTAACGAGGGGCGGGTCTTTGTGCTGTTTAAATGTCCTAACGAGGGGCGGGTCTTTGTGCTGTTTAAATGACCTAACGAGGGGTGGGTCTTTGTGCTGTTTAAATGACCTAACGAGGGGCGGGTCTTTGTGCTGTTTAAATGACCTAACGAGGGGCGGGTCTTTGTGCTGTTTAAATGACCTAACGAGGGGCGGGTCTTTGTGCTGTTTAAATGACCTAACGAGGGGCGGGTCTTTGTGCTGTTTAAATGACTGGAGTGAATTGCCTGAGGCAAAGCCGAGAATTTACCTCTACGAAGGTAATTTAAACAGCACAAAGACTTGCCCCGAGGCCTTTCAACGGCCTTTCAACAGAAAACATAATTCTGAGAACAAAATGCATCTACAGTATTGCTGATATTAGCTTTGAAAAGTTGATAATTCATGGTTAGAGTTATACAATTTCCATAGCAACCAGTAACCTTTATAGTCCCTCTCCACCCAAATCTAACATTATGACGTTATCACTCGTCTAGACCCAGTCTCATTTTATTAGTAGGCTAATTGTTGTTGTTATTAGCAGCAACAGCAGCAGTATGTCTCTAGAAATGTTTTGGACGAGTTGCCGACAGTTTGCGCCTCCAGCCAATCTGCGTGCCTGTCTATGCCATAACCTGACGTGCACCTCGTAGCTAACGTTACCGGCTATAGCCAGCCAGTGGAACTGTCGTGTTCAGACGACTCTGACTCTGGAATATGTAGGGGTGGGTCGTATGCCCACCTCCCTTTTTCTCTGTAAAGCGCATTGTGTTGCCTCTGGGTATGAAATGCGCTATACAAATAAAGCTTTGATTGATTGATTGATTGAGAGACAGTGACCCCCTACGCCCATGGGCGGTTCGTCTCTCTTCCTCCTGTCCTCCTCAGTTTTTTGAGTCACCAGCCGCCACTGATATACACATCTACTGGTTGAAGTCAGGGCTCTGTGCTGGCCAATCAAGTTTTTCCACACCAACCTCACCCAATCATGCCTTTATGGACCTTGCTTTGTGCACTGGGACACAAGATTGCTGGAATAGAAAAGGGCCTTCCCAAAGTATTCCCACAAAGTTGGAAGCATAGAATTGTCCAAAATGTCTGAAACATTAACATTTCCTTTAACTAAGGGGCCTAGGCCAACCCCAGAAAAACAACCCCAGACCGTTATCCCTCCTCCACCAAACTTTACAGTTGGCACAATGCAGTCAGGCAGGTAACGTTCTCCTGGAATTCGCCCAACCCCAGACTAGTCCATCAGACTGCCAGACAGAGAAGCGTGATTCATCACTCCACAGAACACGTTTCCACTGCTCCAGAGTCCAGTGGCGGCGTGCTTTACACCACTCCATCCAACGCTTGGCATTGCGCTTGGTGATGTAAGGCCCTCTCGAACAACATCAGTGTCTCACCTCACTAATGCTCTTCTGGATAAATGGACAAACATTCCCACAGACACAATGCAGGGAACAAGTCTTCCCAGTAGAGTGGAAGCTCTTATAGCTGCAATGGGGTGGACCAACTCCATATTAAAGCATATGAAATTAGAAGTGGATGTCATGAAAGCTCCTTTGTTATTGGGTATAAATGATCGGAAAAATTACAATTTATAGATCTGCCCCAGCACAGAACCACGAAGAACATTGCACCGGCTACAACAGACTGGTAGAACATGTTGAGCATTGTTCTACATACGCCAAAGGACCTGTTGTCCAGGTGCACCCCCAGGTGCTTGTATGACTGGACAACCTCGACATCAACCCCCTGGATGGAAACAGGGGTCAGCTGAGTCTTCTTCCTCCTGAAGTCCACCACCATCTACAGTACCTGGTCTTCCCCATGTTGAGCTGCAGGTGGTTCAGCTCACACTGGCCAATGAGGTCCTACTACGCCTCTGTGTTCCTCCTCCTCCTCTCCTCTACTAGGCCTCTGTGTTCCTCCTCCTCTCCTCCTCTACTAGGCCTCTGTGTTCCTCCTCCTCTCCTCCTCTACTAGGCCTCTGTGTTCCTCCTCTCCTCTACTAGGCCTCTGTGTTCCTCCTCCTCTCCTCCTCTACTAGGCCTCTGTGTTCCTCCTCCTCCTCTCCTCTACTAGGCCTCTGTGTTCCTCCTCCTCCTCTCCTCTACTAGGCCTCTGTGTTCCTCCTCCTCTCCTCCTCTACTAGGCCTCTGTGTTCCTCCTCCTCTCCTCCTCTACTAGGCCTCTGTGTTCCTCCTCCTCTCCTCCTCTACTAGGCCTCTGTGTTCCTCCTCCTCTCCTAGGCCTCTGTGTTCCTCCTCCTCTCCTCCTCTACTAGGCCTCTGTGTTCCTCCTCCTCCTCTCCTCCTCTACTAGGCCTCTGTGTTCCTCCTCCTCCTCCTCTCCTCTACTAGGCCTCTGTGTTCCTCCTCTCCTCTACTAGGCCTCTGTGTTCCTCCTCCTCCTCTCCTCCTCTACTAGGCCTCTGTGTTCCTCCTCCTCCTCCTCTCCTCTACTAGGCCTCTGTGTTCCTCCTCCTCTCCTCCTCTACTAGGCCTCTGTGTTCCTCCTCCTCTCCTCCTCCTCTACTAGGCCTCTGTGTTTCTCCTCTCCTCCTCTGACACATCCAACACTAGCAGAGTGATGTGAGGACCTCTGCTGGGTTGTAACTGTGCAGAGTCAGACATGTTGAGTGGGAACAGGAAGTGAGAGACAGGACGGCCCCTTACTGGGAACCACTCTCTCTCTGACTCTGAAAACGTGTGTTCAGTTCATTCATCCATCCAACCTGTGTTCAGTTCATTCATCCATCCAACTTGTGTTCAGTTCATTCATCCATCCATTCATCCACAGTCCATTCGTTCAAGACTAAGACATCGTCAAAATACTTCCTCAAATTCCTCAGGAAGACTGGATTTAGGGTATTCTCTTTCTTGTGAGATGATTCCATGGGCTCATTTGGTTCTAATATTCATGCATTAATAATCACCTCTACATACATTTAAAATATTAAATAATGTAAAGCTCTACTAAAAACTACATTTGAAATATTAAAAGAAATCGTGAAAAGCTCAATTTCAGAAGTCTGACCTTTGCGTTAACCCGTTTGTCCAGCGTAGCTGGCTTTAGTACTCTGCTGATTTACTGTTGATCTGCTGTACTCCACATATGTTCTCATCACTGAATAATTTACATCCATTTTTTATTGTAGGTTTATCGACATTCATACACAGCATCATACATTGTTTACAACATCCACACAAGGTAAGAGGCTGATGGGAGTTATTACTCTAATATCCATCCAGGCTTATTCTGTGGATGGATGCATTTTTGTACCAACTCTAATTCATCAAGGCGATGACATCTTTTATTCAGCAACAGATGGTGTTTGTTAATATATGTGTGTGTGTGTTTTGTGTTAGAGAGGTGTGGGAATTGAACCCACCTGAGGTCCAGAATGCAGTGCTCCAGCACGCAGCCTGGGGAGTACAGGGCCAACAGCTGGTGAGTGTCCAGCGTACACACACGCACGCACACACACACTCACACACTCACACACAAATACAAACAACACTCTCTCTCTCTCTCTATCTATATATCAATCTTTCTCTCTCTCTCCCCTGCTCTATCTATCTCTCTCCCTCTCTCTCTCTCTCTCCCCTCTCGCTCTCTCTCTCTCTCACTCTCTCTCTCTCTCTCTCTCTCTATCTATATATCGATCTTTCTCTCTCTCCCCTCTCGCTCTCTCTCTCTCTCTCTCTCCCTCTCTCTCTCCCTGTCTCTCTATCTCTCTCTCCCTGTCTCTCTCTCTCTCCACCCTCTCTCTCCCGCTCTCTTACTCTCCCTCTCCCTCTCCCTCTCTCTCCTCTCTCTCTCTCCCTCTCTCTCTCTCTCTCTCTCTCTCTCTCTCTCTCTCTCTCTCTCTCTCTCTCTCCCTGTCTCTCTCTCTCTCTCTACCTCTCTCTCTCTCTCTCCCTGTCTCTCTCTCTCTCTCTCTCCCCTCTTTCTCTATCTCTCTCTCTCCCTGTCTCTCTCTCTCTCCCCTCTCTCTCTCTCTCTCTCTCTCCCGGTTCAGTCCAGGCATCTCTCTCTCTCTCTCTCTCTCTCTCCCCTCTCTCTCTCTCTCTCTCTCCCCTCTCTCTCTCTCTCTCCCCTCTCTCTCTCTCTCTCTCTCTCTCTCTCTCTCTCTCTCTCTCTTTGTTCAGTCCAGGCATCTCTCTCTCTCTCCCTCTCTCTCTCTCTCTCTCTCTCTCTCTTTGTTCAGTCCAGGCATCTCTCTCTCTCTCCTCTCTCTCTCTCTCTTTGTTCAGTCCAGGCATCTCTCTCTCTTTTCAGATCTACATCTTTGAAAACAACATCTATTACCAATCTGATGTGAGAAGCAATTCCCTCCGGATCACCTCTTCTGGAAAAGAGGGAGTGGTTTTTAATGGGATTGCCGACTGGCTCTATGAAGGTTTGTATGAATGCCAATTTGCAGCTTCAAGGCATACCCAAGGACAAAAGCAAAATGTAATATACCAGAGACAAAGAAAGGGAAGGGGAGAGAGACACAGGGAGAGACACAGGGAGAGAGAATAAATAACAGATCAAAAAAGCATAAATCACATTTCCACAGATGGATGTCTCCAGCTTGCAGGGAAAGATGGGCCACAGCTCATAATGAGTGCATTAGTCTACTTCGGATAACTAATTAAATACATGAGAACTAGCTCAGACATTTAGCACAGTTAATGAAATTCAGATGAAGGGCTAGCCATTATTTTCTCAATGCAGCCTGCTGATAGCTCCCCCCTCCCCCCGCTCTGCTGGGGTTCCCGGAGCAGAAAAGCGTTGCTTTGCACCAGTATTTTGACGATAGACTCCAGCACTCACCTACATCCCGAGGTGGTTGTGTTTGGCTCCCTTTCTGAAGAACAAGTTAATGGAGCAGGCTTTTCCACAGTCCATTTGGGTCTCACAAGAGTGCTCTTGTTAGGATTGTTGAAAGCTCTTCGGGGGAGAGTGGGGGTTGTGTTGTCTCACGGATCAGTCTCTAAACGCTTCGCTCAACTAGACTTGGCGACTTTCATTCACATTTTGTCGCTTAGTCGGCGGAAACAAATTGAGAGTAAAAAATATAAAAAATCTGCATTGCAAAACCAATCCAAAGTGTTTAGGGCGTTGCTTTGTTTGGGTCCAAAGTAGCAGACATAGTGGTGTTACCAGCCGTTCTCGCTGACTTTCTAGCCCCTATTTCAACATAGAAAACCCCAGACGTTTGGAAGGTGGAGATCCCAATTGTCTGGTTTTGCGAGACTAGGTGCTGCCATACTGGCAGCATTATTTTGGAGGTCTCGGCTGAAAGGTTTGACAACACATGGGTAAAAGAAGAGTTGGTTGAATCTGTGTAGATAGTAGGGCAGATCATCCATAAGGATGGGGCCCCTGGAAATAAAAGTGTTTGTAAGTTGACGGAGCGACTAACAGCTGTGGTTTTGTTGTGTCCAGAGGAGATGCTGGGGTCATATGTGGCCCACTGGTGGTCTCCAGACGGGGAGAGGCTGGCCTATCTGACAATCAACGACAGCCTAGTGCCCAACATGCTCCTGCCCAAGTTCACGGGCAGTGCCTACCCCACAGGATCACGCTACCCATACCCCAAGGTGAGGCTGAGTTGAACGGGAAACAGGAAAATAATGTGTGTTTTCTGAGAGCTACCTGCTTGTTGCAAAGGCCCCAAAACAGCAGTTCTTCACAAAAATACTAATGTCTTTGGAGATCATACAATATAGTGTGTGTCTTTCACCTGCTGTAGTGAAGGTCATCCATGTCTGACCACACCACAGGAAGAGTTCAGCATCTTTCAGCTTCCTAATATAAACACTGCGAGGAGATGGAACAACTTATGTGTCTGAATCTTGTATCCCATGAAATATATATTTATATTTTCTCAACAAAGGGGAAAATGATTAAATAATCTGATGGATTTATACAGTATGACCACTGCTTTGACTAGCCAATATCCAAAATGCAGCAGCATATTGTAACCAAGACAAGTAGTAGAGTTCATAACTCCTCTTTTAGAGACTTTGCTGGATTCCAGTTCACTTCAAGATAAATTTCAAGATTCTTCTGTATGTTTGTAAAGGTCTCACTGGCACAGCGCCAGCATGTGCGTAAGATCTTTTGATCGTGTATCAGCAATAGATCTCTCAGATCTCCCAGATGTTCAAAACGAAAGATTTGAGGAGGATCCTGCATTCTCGTTTTGTGCCCCCAAATGCACTGCCAGTTTTCAATAGGGATGTGACCTCAGCAAATATATTCAAATTGAGACTCAGGATTCATTCTCATGCAATATTGCTTTTAAATTAATGTATTATTATTTTCTGAATGTATATTTTTAAATGTTAGTTGACTTATGTATGTATGTACAGTATGTATGTATGAATGTATGCATGTATGTACATATGTATGTATTTATGTATGTATATATGTATATATATATATATATATACAGTATATGGGGGTGGCGCGTAGCTCGGGAGGTAGAACGGCCGATCCCAGCTTCAGCAGTGTGCCGAAGTGTCCTTGAGCAAGACGCTGAACCCCAGAATCGCTCACGTGCGGCACGGTGGTGTAGTACCTAGTACCTGGTACCTAGTACTGCCGCTTCACAGCTAGAAGGTCTCCGGGCCTTTCTGTGCAGAGTTTGCATGTTCTCCCCGTGTTCGCAAGGGTTTCCTCCCAAAGAACCCAATCCGAAAAACATGGATAAGAACAGATGCTCTTCAGTCCTGTCCCTGACCAGGGACTTGGACTTGGATCATGAACGATGACTGCCCACTGCTCGGTCCCTGACCACTGCCCACTGCTCCTGGCTGCCCCTGGAGGAGGACGGCTTGGTCCCTGACCACTGCCCACTGCTCCTGGCTGCCCCTGGAGGAGGACGGCTTGGTCCCTGACCACTGCCCACTGCTCCTGGCTGCCCCTGGAGGAGGACGGCTTGGTCCCTGACCACTGCCCACTGCTCCTGGCTGCCCCTGGAGGAGGACGGCTTGGTCCCTGACCACTGCCCACTGCTCCTGGCTGCCCCTGGAGGAGGACGGCTTGGTCCCTGACCACTGCCCACTGCTCCTGGCTGCCCCTGGAGGAAGACGGCTTGGATGGGAGAAATGCAGGGAACAATTTGCATTGGCGACACCTGGAGTTGCATGTGTGTGTTGTGTGCCGTGCATGTGTGTGTTGTGTGAAATGTGTGTCACTGTGTGGCTATGTGTGTGTGTGTGTGTGTGTGTGTGTGTGTGTGTATGTATGTGTGTGTGTGTGTGTGTGTGTGTGTGTGTGTGTATATATGTATGTGTGTGTGTATGTATGTATGTATGTATGTATGTATGTATGTATGTATGTATGTATGTATGTATGTATGTATGTATGTATGTATGTATGTATGTATGTATGTATGTGTGTGTGTATCTATGTATGTATGTATGTGTGTGTGTGTGTGTGTGTGTGTATGTGTGTATGTGTGTATGCGTGTATGTATGTATGTATGTATGTATGTGAGTGTGTGTATGTATGTATATACTGTATGTGTGTGTATGTATGTATGTATGTATGTATGTGTGTGTGTGTGTGTGTGTGTGTGTGTGTATGTATGTATGTATGTATGTATGTATGTATGTATGTATGTATGTATGTATGTATGTATGTATGTATGTATGTATGTATGTATGCATGTATGTATGGTAGTGTATCAGCAATAGAGCTCTCAGGTCTTCTGACGCTGGCCTTCTCTGTACCACATGTTCAAAACTAAAGATTTGGGGAGAATCCTGCTTTCTCATTTTGTGCACCCAAATTGCGGAATGCACTGCCAGTTTTCATTAGGGATGCAGCCTCAGCAAATATCACCAAATGGAGACTCAGGACTCATTAGTTTCCAGGCGGCCTCAGCTGCCGCTCCATCTTGTATTTCCCAATATTCAGTCATCTTCTTCTTCCTAGGAAGGTCCAGTCCTATATGCCCAAAGTCCTCAACTGGCATTGTGGGCCACTAGTTCTGATGGTGGCACTACAGCAACAGTCTAAATTTTAAAATGTAAAAAAAATCATGACAAATCAGCTATACGTGCTATCACTTTGCAACTACCACCAAAATGCAGGCCCAAGTGAGTAGAAACTTCCATATACTTTGAACTGGCAGGAATTATTTGCAGCTCCTGTACTGCAAATACTCGCTCAATAAATCACCAATGTTCATGAAAAAATTACAACATGTAGTGTGACATTTTCATTTTCATTTTCAAACCATCTATGGCTTCTCACATGACAGGTAGCTCAAGAGCTCAAGCCCAGGGGGATGCAGAATAACAATGCTAATGCAAAATCTATTGTACTGTGTGACATGAATTGTTTAAAAAAAAATATATATATTGGTAGCTGCTACTGTTTCTTGTTGGCATCTCTTCATCTGACCAGTCTTTTGTCTGCTTACATCTCAATCAGTGCCACCTGTGTTCAATCCAATCAAATCAGTCAGTGCATGCTCAGTCCAGAGTCCCACAACTCATTCCCATCATAGTATGTAGGCCTACTAATATGTTCATGCAGGATTCCTACTGTATTTAAGGTCAAACTGCCAGCTTCTCACTTGGCTCAAACAAGAACATGACCTTCCCTTGGTGTGTGGTTGTGAGTTCGAGCCCCGGGTGAATAACCATTCTACTGTTTGGATTCCAGACACGTTTTTTAATTTAAGATTTAAAGAGACCCTCATGTATTTGTCATTTGTCTCCTTCCTCTTTATCATCAAAACACCCGGCCCGGATCCGGTACTGTGCTGCAACTCTAATTCTCATTCAATATTTCATTTAGATTAATGTTTTATACATTTCTGAATGTATCTTTTTAAATGGTAGAAGAAGTGCTGGTTATGTTAAGTATTCGTTATGAAGTGTTGGTTTTGTCAAGTATTCATTACGAAGGGCTGATTATGTCAAGTGTTCGTTATGATGTGTGGAGGGACAGCGTTCCCTATGGGGCTCAGCATAAATGGAATATGCTTTGATCTATTAAACCTCATGATACATTCACCCATGAAGGGCAGGTTTAATTGTGGGTCACCCATGAATCTGGTGAAATGAGAATGATGTTAGATCTGAGACAGTCATGTAGCTACAGTACTGCAGGACTCTGCTTCACACATGCATGTTGATGTTCAGCAACATTTATTTTGGCCACAATTGTATAATGAATGAATACAAGAAGAATTAAATACATCTGTTGTCGAGCAAAGCTGAACCAATGGTTGCTTCATTGTGTTTGGTGACAGGCGGGCCAGATCAATCCCACAGTGCATCTGACGGTGGTGAACCTGTACGGACCCACACACACCCAGGACCTGCGGGCGCCAGACAACCTCTGCTTCAGGTGAGAGACACGGTGACATCATCGCTTCAGGTGGGAAACACGGTGACATCATCGCTTCAGGTGGGAGATGCGGTGACATCATCCTGCCAGGGCTTCTCCAGAAGTGTGTTCATTACACACTGTGGCATTTCAGGGAGAGGATGAACACACGTTATGTTCACTGTGACCCCTTCTCAGTAGTTAATTGAATGATTGATTGATTGGTTGATTGATTGATTGATTGACTGATTGAATTTGAATGATAATTTATTTCCTTTTGGAAATTCATCATTTTGCCATACAGCTACCATCAGTCAGACAGACAGACAGACAGACAGACAGACACCAACTGCAAACACTGACAGTACCAACAGACAACAACAGAACACCTCAACATAACCACAGACCTGTGCCCATATATCAGCAAAATGCTCTACTGTATGTATTATACGGCGCAGCATCGTTTCCCACAGAGGTCCATTTGTTTCAACAGGATGGTGGTAGTTTGTCTTACTAACGGGCCACATTATTAAATGTGTTGTGGAATGTGTTGGTGAGACTCCGTCAAAGCGCTAAAACTAGTTAACCTCAGCCTCGTTATTTGCTCCAACAAAAACAACATTTCCCGGAGGATCCTGCCAGTTCAGACAAGCCCAGACTTGTCTGGCCCGGGAGACCACCTCGGGTCTCACTCTGGCGGTCTCACTCTGGCGGTCTCACTGTGGCGGTGTGCGTTTGTCCCCCTGTGGCCCCCCAGGGAGCACTACGTGGCGATGGTGAAGTGGATCAGCCCGACCCACCTGGCCGTGCGCTGGCTGACCCGGCCCCAGAACGTGTCCGTGCTCAGCGTGTGCGACGCCACCAGCGGGGCGTGCGTTCAGGTGGGCAGCGTCACCACCACTCATCAGGGGTCTCGCCAGGGCCTGGCCTGGTTATCCAGCACTGCCCAGGACACAGCGGGGGTCTCGCTGGGGCCTGGCCTCGTTATGCAGCGCTGCCGAAGACACAGCGGCAATTTGTCATCCATTAGCTCCGAGCAAGGACGCGCAACAATGGCCGAGTCCTTGCAGGCCAGCCTGGATATAGCATGCTCTTGACTTGTCATTCATCTCTTCTGGACGAACCGTCTCATTCTGGATTAGGCGGTATGGTTTCAGCGCTGAGTTGAAGCCATGTGTCAGAATACTAACTTGTTTGTCTTTTTTTCACCCCGCAGAGACACGAAGAGACAACAGAACTCTGGCTCACTCAACAGGTCCAGCTAATTATTCATCTGTCATTACAATCAAATTACTGTATGTTAAAGGGGCTTGGTCACGCTTGTGTCAGTTGATATTATTTGGATTAAATGCTTACATTTTGTATGTAGGCCCTTTTAAAATCACTGTCACTGTAGCTGTTACAAAGGGCAAGGTTGAGGTTGAGGTTGAATGTGAATCCATGATTTCCGCGATTCCGTCTTCCGTGTAGGGAAACAGCTAAACCGACAGGGATTTAAAAAAAAAAGGCCTACACACAGAATTTAAGCATTTAATCCAAATAATATCAATTGAAATGAGCATGACTGTGCCCCTTTAATCTGTTGGACGCGGTACATATTTGGCATCTAACGTTCCTTCCCAGAGGTCAGCGGTGTGCAGCATGTGTTCTGAGAGCAGCTGTGTGTTCTCAGAACCAGGAGCCGCTGTTCTCCCAGGACAGGAGCCGGTTCTTCCTCACAGTGCCCGTAAAGCAGGGGGGGCAGGGAGAGTTCCACCACATCGCCATGTTCACCAAGAAGGTGGGTGTCCTCACATTATGAGACCATGAGACCGGGCCACAGTTGTTTGTTAAAGATTCAAGATAAACGGGCCGCCCCGGTAGCTCAATGAGTTGGGGTGCGTACCATGTAGAGGCTCGTCCTTACCACGGCGGCGTGGGTTCGAATCCGGCCCACGCCCTTTGCTGCATGTCTTCCCCTCTCTCTCTCTCTCTCTCTCTCTCCCACCTTTCCTGTCTGTCCTTCCACTGTCCTATCCCAATAAAGCAGAAATGCCCTAAAAATATCTTTAAGAAAAAAGATTCAAGATACATTTTATTGTCCCACAAAGTGGAAAATTTGGCTTTGCTTTTATCCATGCTGCAGCCATGAAAGGCAAACATTCCACATACAAAAACCATACAATGATGTTAGTGAAGGCAAGAAAAGCAAAGAGCTACACAAATCCCTTTAAGCCGATGCTATTTTTGGATGTTGTCTTAGTTCAGACCATCAGAAGAATCAAGACTTTTATCGCCTTTGCAGACGCATGATTGGCTGCTTTGCACTGTTTCTGAGTGTAGTGATTTATATCTGGGATATGTCGATAATGGTCTAGTCTAGTTTTCACTCATTCATTCAGCCCCTCAATGCAAAATGAGTCATGCCCCCCCTCACCTCCCCTTGAAAATCTTGTGTTGTCTTCCTTCAGTCCAGAAGTGAGGAAAGTGAAGTCCGGTACCTGACCTCGGGCGACTGGGAGGTCACCAAGATTCTGGGCTACGATGAGAACGAGCACACCCTGTGAGTGTGTCAGCCCTGTTACTGTGTTCACACCCTGTGAGTGTGTCAGCCCTGTTACTGTGTTTACACCCTGTGAGTGTGTCAGCTCTGTTACTGTGATTACACCTTGTGAGTGTGTCAGCTCTGTTACTGTGTTCACACCCTGTGAGTGTGTCAGCTCTGTTACTGTGTGTTTACACCCTGTGAGTGTGTCAGCTCTGTAACTGTGTTTACACCCTGTGAGTGTGTCAGCTCTGTTACTGTGTGTTTACACCCTGTGAGTGTGTCAGCCCTGTTACTGTGTTTACACCCTGTGAGTGTGTCAGCTCTGTTACTGTGTTTACATCATGTGAGTGTGTCAGCTATGTTGCTGTGTGTTTACACCCTGTGAGTGTGTCAGCTCTGTTACTGTGTTTACATCATGTGAGTGTGTCAGCTATGTTGCTGTGTGTTTACACCCTGTGAGTGTGTGGCTATGTTACTGTGTGTTTACATCCTGTGAGTGTGTCAGCTCTGTTACTGTGTGTTTACACCCTGTGAGTGTGTCAGCTCTGTTACTGTGTCTTTACACCCTGTGAGTGTGTGACTATGTTACTTTGTGTTTACACCCTGTGAGTGTGTCAGCTCTGTTACTGTGTGTTTATACCCTGTGAGTGTGTCATCTCTGTTACTGTGTTTACACCCTGTTATTGTGTCAGCTCTGTTACTGTGTGTTTACACCCTGTGAGTGTGTCAGCCCTGTTACTGTGTTTATAACCTGTGAGTGTGTCAGCCCTGTTACTGTGTTTATAACCTGTGAGTGTGTGGCTCTGTTACTGTGTGTTTACACACTGTGAGTGTATCAGCTCTGTTACTGTGTGTTTACACCCTGTGAGTGTGTCAGCTCTGCTACTGTGTTTACACCCTGTGAGTGTGTCAGCTCTGCTACTGTGTTTACACCCTGTGAGTGTGTCAGCTCTGTTACTGTGTTCACACCCTGTGAGTGTGTGGCTCTGTTACTGTGTGTTTACATCCTGTGAGTGTGTCAGCTCTGTTACTGTGTTTACATCCTGTGAGTGTGTCAGCTCTGTTACTGTGTTTAAACCCTGTGAGTGTGTCAGCTCTGTTACTGTGTTCACACCCTGTGAGTGTGTGGCTCTGTTACTGTGTGTTTACATCCTGTGAGTGTGTCAGCTCTGTTACTGTGTTTACATCCTGTGAGTGTGTCAGCTCTGTTACTGTGTTTAAACCCTGTGAGTGTGTCAGCTCTGTTACTGTGTTTCACACCCTGTGAGTGTGTGGCTCTGTTACTGTGTTTACACCCTGTGAGTGTGTCAGCTCTGTTACTGTGTTTACACCCTGTGAGTGTGTCAGCTCTGTTACTGTGTGTTTATACCATGTGAGTGTGTCAGCTCTGTTACTGTGTATTTACACCCTGTGAGTGTGTGGCTCTGTTACTGTGTTTACACCCTGTGAGTGTGTCAACCCGGTTACTGTGTGTTTACACCCTGTGAGTGTGTCAGCCCTGTTACTGTGTTTACACCCTGAGTGTATCATCTCTGTTACTGTGTGTTTACACCCTGTGAGTGTGTGGCTATGTTACTGTGTGTTTACACCCTGTGAGTGTGTCAGCTCTGTTACTGTGTGTTTACACCCTGTGAGTGTGTCAGCTCTGTTACTGTGTGTTTACACCCTGTGAGTGTGTCAGCTCTGTGACTGTGTTTACACCCTGTTAGTGTGTCAGCTCTGTTACTGTGTGTTTACACCCTGTGAGTGTGTCAGCCCTGTTACTGTGTTTACAACCTGTGAGTGTGTCATCTCTGTTACTGTGTGTTTACACCCTGTGAGTGTGTGGCTATGTTACTGTGTGTTTACACCCTGTGAGTGTGTCAGCTCTGTTAATGTGTGTTTACACCCTGTGAGTGTGTCAGCTCTGTTACTGTGTGTTTACACCCTGTGAGTGTGTCAGCTCTGTGACTGTGTTTACACCCTGTGAGTGTGTCAGCTCTGTTACTGTGTGTTTACACCCTGTGAGTGTGTCAGCTCTGTTACTGTGTGTTTACACCCTGTGAGTGTGTGTCTCTGTTATAGCTCTATATAAGTGCAGTCCATTTACCATTTACTGTGTGTGTTTCATGTCGGGTGAAAGCCCTGTCTGGTCAGTTTAAGCTCCTGTTGATGAAAAAGTTTTCACCCCAATAGATATTTCTTCAGCACTGAGGACTCACCGCAGAAGAGACACCTGTACAGGTAAGACATGCGTACTGCGCTGTGCACTCAACACTGATCCATGTTAACCGCGGTTAATGCGCATTAACAACCCGTCAACAGCTGTGTTAACGCGTTTATAACTCTTCAACAGCTGTGTTAACACGTTAATAACCCTTCAACAGCTGTGTTAACATGTAAATAACCCTTCAATAGCTGTGTTAATGCATTAAGAACCCTTCAACAGCTGTGTTAACATGTTAATAACCCTTCAACAGCTGTGTCAACACGTTAATAACTCTTCAACTGCTGTGTTAATGCGTTAACTGTTCAACGGCTGTGTTAACGCATTAATAACCCTTCAACGGCTGTGTTAACGCGTTAATAACCCTTCAATGGCTGTGTTAACGCGTTAATAACCCTTCAACAGCTGTGTTAACGCGCTAATAACCCTTCAACAGCTGTGTTAAAGGAGAATGCTCTTTTTCGACAACCTGGACATTATTTACGGCATATTATAAGACGTTTGACTCACAAGATAACTTTGGTGTAATTCGGAGGCCTGTAGAATACATTTTAAATCCAGCGCGAGCCAAGTATATCCATGTAATGGCGGCGGACGGGGCACTGAGAATGCAGCTTCTAAAAAATGTATTTTCTGCCACCAAACGGTTGTTTTCATCAATCTATTTTTATGAATAGCTAGTTGTGCTTCCATAGAGCGAGGGCTTTTTGTGGTTTTCACATGCCTCTGTAATATGATCTTTAGAAACGTCTTTAGAAACTAAATAAAGCTTCCCCACTTGCTCCAGCACGCATGCGCACAGCGCGCAGACTGGCTATTCTCCGTCTGTAGGCCACACTCTCGGCTCACATTCCCTACGCTACGATCGGCTTCCATCATATTCTAAGTCATCTTCTGTATCCTCAAAATCGGATAAATATTCATCCATATTGCACACAATATTCCAGGCACCAACAAGCCGATCGTAGCGTAGAGAATGTAAGCGGCGAGTGTAGCCTACAGACGGAGAATAGCCAGTCTGCGCGCTGTGCGCATGCGTGCTGGAGCAAGTGGGGAAGCTTTATTTAGTTTCTAAAGACGTTTCTAAAGATCATATTACAGAGGCATGTGAAAACCACAACAAGCCCTCGCTCTATGGAAGCACAACTAGCGATTCATAAAAATAGATTGATGAAAACAACCGTTTCGCGGCAGAAAATACATTTTTTAGAAGCTGCATTCTCGGTGCCCCGTCTGCCGCCATTACATGGATATACTGGATTTTAAATTTCTTCTACAGGCCTCCGAATGACACCAAATTTATCTCGGTGAGTCAAACGTCTTATAATATGCCGTAAATAAGGTCCAGGTTGTCGAAAAAGAGCCTTCTCCTTTAACACCACTTGTCCTCCCTCAGTGTGTCTGCCATTGGCCTGTTCCCACGGCGATGTCTGACCTGTGGGCTGAACCAGGATGAGTGCACGTTCTTCAGCGCAGACGTCAGCCCCGACACGCGGCACGCCATCCTGCAGTGTCGAGGTGAGGGCCCGCACCGTCACAGTGCTACGGAACGGCCTCATTAATACAACCCCCCCCTTCCCTAAGAACAGGTCCAGACGGTTTGATCTACGTTGTATCTCTGGTCTCACAGGTCCCGGGGTGCCCTCTGTGATTCTCCTGAGTTTTGATAACGTGAACTGTGAGTATCGACGTGGTTCGCTCGATTCTGTTCCCATTCACAGCTGTTTGCGATGGTCCTCTAATAGTGTTTGGGCCAAGAATGTTTGGCTTGGTGTGGTGTTCAACAGCTGTTCAACAGAGCATTGCAATGGCTGGCGCCAAGCAGCTGGCAGGAACTGATTTGAATGCAAATTCTATTGGTTTTCATGCCTGGGTGCAATTATGCTGTTGTAAGTATAGTACAAAATGACATATAAAACCATAACGCTGTTGTTGTCAGTCAGCTTGTTCTCACAGTATAGCAGCAGCTTTTTATCTACAGGAGCCATAATTGCTTTTGGATTTTTTCAGCCTTTCACAATAACAGTATCGTCCACTGCCCAGATGACTTGTGTCTGGTCACAGAAACATTTCCCTCCAACAGCGTATTTCATCCTGGAGGACAACGGGCCTCTCAGGGCGGCCCTGGAGAGAAAACACACATTCAGGACCCACGTCAGGCTCGTTCCCAATCAACACTTTGGTAACAGCTATCTTCAGTCATCGCCCCCCCCCTCTCTCTCTCTCTCTCCATCCCTCTATTTCTCTCTCTCTCACTACCTCTCCCTCACTCTTTTCGCTCCTTTAAAACATATATTTCTTACTTCAACAACTACAATGAACTTTTCTTCTTCTCACAGAGCTTCCTTTGAAACTAACCTATCCAGTTGACTTCTCTGAATCTTTTTTCTATGGGCTTCTCTTGATTATGTAAGCATGGTTCCATTGGAACTTTTCTACATTAACATTTCAATTAAATTGTGTTCATACCTAACACAGTTGTAGTTAAGCATACTGTGAACACATAAGGTACAATAGTTGTCAATATAAAGCCATTCTTCTCTGTTTCTGTGTGGGATAGTCTATCAGCTTTGACAGGATAAGGTCTCTGTCCACACCCCTGTGTCCCCTCCCACTGTCTGTCTATCTGTCTGTCTATCTATCTGTCTATCTATCTATCTATCTATCTATCTATCTATCTATCTATCTATCTATCTATCTATCTATCTATCTATCTATCTATCTATCTATCTATCTATCTATCTATCTATCTATCTATCTATCTATCTATCTATCTATCCTTAACTCTATTTATGTACTGTATCTCCCTATGTATCTCTCTCCTTCTCTCCCACCCCCCCCCCCCCTCTCTCTCTCTCTCTCTCTATATCTCTCTCTCTCTCTTTCTCTCTCTCTCTCTTTCAGCGATGGGGTTCCTGGCAGTCAGTCTGTGAGTGAGGAGTTCCAGCTTGGCTGGGACTCGGTTCTGGTCAGTTCTGACGAGGTCATCGTGGCCCGTCTGGACGGCAGGGGTACCGGGTTCCGGGGCCAGAGGGTTCTGCAGCAGATCCACAGGAGGATGGGGACCGTAGACGTCCAGGACCAGATAGCTGCTTTGGAGTAGGTCCAGTTCTCAGATATGGCTCAGTACTTCAGCACTTTGAGATTGTCTGACAATGAAAAGTGCTTTATAAATCAAATGAATTATTATTATTATTATTATTATTATTATTATTAGTAGTAGTAGTAGTAGTAGTAGTAGTAGTAGTATTAGCATTACATAATAATAATAATAATAATAATAATAATAATAATAATAATAATAATAACAATAATAATAATAATAAGCATAATAATAATAATGATGATGATGATGATGATGATGATAATAATAATAATAATATTTAGATCAAAGGCCTAAGGGTGTAGTGGATATCATTCAGATTTGACAGTACTGTTCCTCTGGCATCATTGCAGGACCCCTCCAACCCTTCCCCTACAGAGTTCCCCCTCCAACCCTTCCCCTACAGAGTTCCCCCTCCAACCCTTCCCCTACAGAGTTCCCCCTCCCAACCGTTCCCCTACAGAGTTCCCCCCCCAACCCTTCCCCTACAGAGTTCCCCCTCCCAACCCTCCCCCTACAGAGTTCCCCCTCAAACCCTTCCCCTACAGAGTTCCCCCTCCAACCCTTCCCCTACAGAGTTCCCCCTCCAACCCTTTCCCTACAGAGTTCCCCCTCCCAACCGTTCCCCTACAGAGTTCCCCCTCCCAACCCTTCCCCTACAGAGTTCCCCCTCCAACCCTTCCCCTACAGAGTTCCCCCTCCAACCCTCCCCCTACAGAGTTCCCCCTCCCAACCGTTCCCCTACAGAGTTCCCCCTCCCAACCGTCCCCCTACAGAGTTCACTCTCCAACCCTTCCCCCTACAGAGTTCCCCCTCTCAACCCTCCCCCTACAGAGTTCCCCCTCTCAACCCTCCCCCTACAGAGTTCCCCCTCTCAACCCTCCCCCTAAAGAGTTCCCCCTCTCAACCATCCCCCTACAGAGTTCCCCCTCTCAACCCTTCCTACAGAGTTCCCCCTCTCAACCCTCCCCCTACAGAGTTCCCCCTCCAACCCTTCCCCTACAGAGTTCCCCCTCCAAACCTTCCCCTACAGAGTTCCCCCTCTCAACCCTCCCCCTACAGAGTTCCCCCTCTCAATCCTCCCCCTAAAGAGTTCCCCCTCTCAACCCTCCCCCTACAGAGTTCCCCCTCTCAATCCTCCTCCTAAAGAGTTCCCCCTCTAAAACCTTCACCTTCTTTGTGAGACTTTCATGATTGAATCTCAAAAGTTTTCCCTGGATTCCTCACATCCTGAATCCTCGATTCCTCACATCCTGAACCTCCACCATCTTCTCCAAAACGTGTCCTCTTTTCCTTTTTCAAGAAGTGAGGAACTGAGAAACAAATTGAGATCCAGTCCAGCTGAAACATCTGTCAACGCTGAGCCTGGTGGAAATCATACAGTATTTCTGGGTTGAAATCATGTAGTATTTGTGGTTTTGTTGTTTCTAGGTACTTGTTGAAACTACCGTATGTTGATCCCACTCGGATAGGAATCTATGGGAAGGTACAGTGGAATTGATTACATCAACTGATTTCGAAAAAAAAAGTTTCAAATCTTTTAGGAGATCAATGCAGTAATAATTATGTTATAACTTCATTGTAGTAATCAATGTAGTAGTAATTCTGACTATTGGCATGTATAACGGTAGACTTTGCTCAGATGTGATTGGGCTCTCATAGGGCCGTGTTGTGTTCCATGATTGAAGCCATGTTCTCCTCCCAGGGTTATGGTGCTCGTGTCTCGTTAGTGAAGCCATGTTCTCCTCCCAGGGTTATGGTGCTCGTGTCTCGTTAGTGAAGCCATGTTCTCCTCCCAGGGTTATGGTGCTTACTTCTCGTTAGTGAAGCCATGTTCTCCTCCCAGGGTTATGGTGCTTACTTCTCGTTAGTGAAGCCATGTTCTCCTCCCAGGGTTATGGTGCTTACGTCTTGTTAGTGTTGCTGAGGTCGACAGAGAGAGCCATCAGGTGTCCTGTTGCCGTGACCCCAGTCATTGATTGGACGATGTACGGTAAGCAGATGTTATGAATTCCATTACAGGATGTTTAAGGAAAAAAAGTTTCTGCCCACTTTGGTCACATGGAAGTTTCAGATTGTAATCGTCTGCCAAGCATTCATCAGGAAATGCAATGCAACAAAACAAACAGCTGTATAGCATAACAGGATAGTTAGAATGCCACTAAGCAGGAAAATATAAAGAAACAAAACAGTTCTTCTTCAAATCTGCTCTTCACTCCATATTGCAGCTTCAGCATTTTCTGAGAGATACTTTGGCCTGCCGTCAAAAGGTGACAACAGATATCAAGTAAGTTGTTTACTGCTTTCCATCTGTTGTTTATCTTCTCGTTCTGTTGTCTGCTCTTCTCACAATGTGATGTCACACCAGATTGGAAAACAGCAAGCAATGTACAGTACCACAGTGCGCGCGCCGTGTGTGTGTGTGTCTGCGTGTGTGTGTGTGTGCGTGTGTGTGCGCGTTAGGGCTGTCAAAAGTGCCATGAAATTGAGTTTGAATATATTCAAATTAATTTAGTAGAGTTCAAAAAATATTCAAATTTATAAAAAAAAAGATTTTTCATGAATATAATAGCCTAATACAATAACCCTTGACTGTAATATTGTACTGTGAACACTGTTACCCCTCGCTGAGGTGTTAACTTTCATCTTTCAATAAGGTGCTGGGTCTGGATTATTGTGTTATTGCCCGTAAATAAATTGTAGCCTATAAATGTTCTGTTATTAATGTAAATCGCGGCATAATTTTTGATAAATAATATAATTTATTAATATTACAATATTCAAACTCTCAAATTTTGGTTCGAACTTCTTTTAAAAAAAGATATTCAATTTTTTTTCGAACTTCGAATTTTTTTGGACAGCCCTAGTGCGCGTACGTGTACCGTATGCATGAGTACATTAATGCATGCAGCTGTCAGAAAACTTTTATTTGAACTTTAAAAAGAGTGAAAAGCATCACTAAGCAATGGGTGTACGGGGCTTTTGTGCACCAAACGGGACAGAAAGAGTATGTGTTAGAGACGACATTGATTGGCGATTTTCACAGAGTCCACGTCAGATATGTGTAACCAACCACTGAAGCAGCGGTAGCTACAAGTTGACATGTGTACTGGAAGAAGGCAGCAGACGTGTTTTCCTGCAAGTGGGTTGTTTATATGTGGGCCAAAGAGAGCTATTTCTGTCACGGCGCCAGCAGGGGGGCTGTGGTTCAAATGATGCTAGCTAGGTGAGAAGTGGCAAAGATTGACCACAAAGTCGTTAGCATGCATTTCATCCTCAGAGAAAAAGATTATTATGACATTTTCCTTTAATGGCAGAAGATCCACAAATGAAAACAAACAACTGGATATTCCACTTTATCTCATATGCAGCATATAAAAGCAAGGAACGCTGTTTGCAGACGGTCTGTCTAGTGCTTCCAAAGCTGTTTTCTTGTGACTACATACCTCCTTGCCTCTGTATTTCCCCCCCAGTTCTCCAGCGTGTTACAGAACACGAACGCTCTGCAAGAACAGAATCTGCTTTTGGTCCATGGAACTGCAGATGGTAAGTAGTCGCATGTTCATTGAATAATTCATTCAGTCATTAAAATAAAATATTCATGTTGTTGTCGTAATGGAACGTGAGTTCCATCCAGAGATTAAAACCTTTTTTTCCTCTCTCTCTCTTCCCTAGCAAATGTTCATTTTCAACATTCAGCAGAATTAATTCAGCACCTGATAAAAAATGGCGCAAACTACACATTGCAGGTCTGGATAGATGTTTCACACATCACACACACTGCACAATTGAACTATTGCACTACTACAGACTGAAATTGTTATTTTGTTGGTTTGGAGATAACACTGTGAGACTGTGACAGTGGTAATATCAGTGTAAAGGAAACCCTTCGTAGCTGTGTTCTGTCACGTCCTGTTTGTTTAAGACCCTGGTTGGATTTAGGTCTCTGAGTGACGGTTCCGACGCCAGACGGACGCGTCCTGACTAACCTTGTTTCTGATGCAGATCTACCCTGACGAAGGACATTTCCTCTCCTCCAAGAGCCAACAGCATTTGACCAAGTCCCTGATTGGCCACTTCAGAGGGTGCCTGCAGGGACACGCGTCCGTCTCGCCTGAGCTGACCAGGGAGGACGAGTAGCGGGGACCTCGTGACCTTGCCACGACAGACGTTACAATTCTACACTGAACTGCACTGGGTAGTCGATCAAGATGTAGGCTGATGTTGAGTTAATTTGTGTGTGTGGGTGTGTGTGTGTGTGTGTGTGTGTGTGTGTCTGTGTGTGTGCGTGCGTGCGTGCTGGAAGCTGCAAAATAGCACATAAACTATAGGTTGAGAGTTGTTTTTCTCAACAGGTTGATTTAGCTCGTGCTTTCAGTTGCATTACTGCCATCTTGGCATGCTTTTGTTTTTTTGAAGTCGGTCTGAGCTCTGTCAGTTTAAATCACACAACAGACCTTAGCATCTATCCAACCTCATTTCCTTTCGTGTCTGTGCACAATATTTAAATGTCAATTCAGTTCACACCCATGAGGAAACAGATGATTTGTTGAAGTGCAATTGCTTCATTGTCGTCCTACCCACTCTTGATGTGTTGGTTTCAACGGTACAGTGTAGTGCTTACAGTCTACAGTGTGTATTTTAAAATTTGTGTCACAGACATTTGTTTGAATTATTTGAATATGATTATGGTCACTGTTTTATGGGTAGTTGGCAGGTGGTTGTACCTTTTGACTTCATTCTATTAGATGCAATGCAATATTGGCATGGGATCAATCACTATTGTATTTTGCTATTATGTCTTTTATTGGTTATTTGAATAATAAAGAACTCATGCTGAATCTATGGCGTGTTCTGTCAACTACACACAGATCACCTTGACAATGTCATTAAAATCACCTGACTGTCTCCTCTTGTCACTGCAGAGCTGGGCATATTATGCACCGACAGCGTTGAGAGAAAAAAAACGACAGAATGTTGACGGGTTTAAGTTTAGGCTATTCTGCCCTCTCATACGCCAGAAAAAGAAATGGACGGTTTTTAATCCCACTATATTCCCTGTCTAGACTGTTTATCCAGCCAGCTGCCTGCTCTGCCCTGACTACCCTAACATAATTACAAAATCAGAACTCATTAAACTCTGTCCTGAGTGCGTTAAATGTGGCGACACACTTAAATAGTGAACTCCGAGTTCCTAGCAGTACGCCCTGTCATGGCAAGGGGAAAAAAACAGCTCTATCTTTCTTTAACCCAACCAGACTTGGAACATTCGCTGGATTCTCGTGTTCAGAATGGCCTCAGACCCGTAGACGTGTTGGAGTACCGAGGCGAAGCAGCAAGCACGCAGAGAGCGTTACCTCATACTGGAAGTGCATGGAGGACCTTGGGCGAGTGAATGGAACGGGGAGGTGTCAGCAGTTTACATCTCCACCGGTTTGGCGGGGCAATACTCCGCTGGTTCACCTGCGACGCGGGCTCCACAATTTATTATTCATGGGATTGAGGATTTTTCAACTAGGCCTATTGCAGTTGCGTTTTTAAAAGGCGTTGATATGAGAAGGTCATTCATCACTTTGACAAAGGGGGTCGCTCTCACTAGCCTGGAAACCAATACAATTCCAACCTTGCTGATACCATGCAGTATACGGACATCGGCTATATATGAACTACAGTGGCCTTTAGCTTATGATAAGCAATCTTACCCAGCCAAACAGAAAGAGGCTGGGCCGCATATGGATCACAGATGAGCCTAAACCAGTGAACCAATGATTTGAACAATCAGACAACAGCTGTTGTACCACATTTCAGTCCTACAGCATTTTTATAGTTAAACATGTTTTCCTTCGTTTCCACATTGTTGGAAGAGGTAAAGCGGCAGAGCTAATAGGACCAGTAGCGTAAGTGTAAAGTACCAGTAGTGCATAGTGTACTATACCAGTAGTGTAAGTGTAAAGTACCAGTAGTGTATAGTGTAAAGTACCAGTAGTGTAAGTGTAAAGTACCAGTAGTGTAAAGTGTCCTGTACCAGTAGTGTATAGTGTACTATACCAGTAGTGTAAAGTGTACTATACCAGTAGTGTAAAGTGTACTATACCAGTAGTGTATAGTGTTCTGTACCAGTAGTGTATAGTGTACTATACCAGTAGTGTATAGTGCCATGTACCAGTAGTGTATAGTGTCCTGTACCAGTAGTGTATAGTGTACTGTACCAGTAGTGTATAGTGTTCTGTATCAGTAGTGTATAGTGTCCTGTACCAGTAGTGTATAGTGTCCTGTACCAGTAGTGTATAGTGAACTGTACCAGTAGTGTATATTGTAATGTACCAGTAGTGTATAGTGTCCTGTACCAGTAGTGTATAGTGTACTATACAAGTAGTGTATAGTGTAATGTACCAGTAGTGTATAGTGAACTGTACCAGTAGTGTATAGTGTTCTGTACCAGTAGTGTATAGTGTCCTGTACTAGTAGTGTATAGTGTACTATACCAGTAGTGTATAGTGTCCGGTACCAGTAGTGTATAGTGTACTATACCAGTAGTGTATAGTGTTCTGTACCAGTAGTGTATAGTTTACTATACCAGTAGTGTATAGTGTCCTGTACCAGTAGTGTATAGTGAACTGTACCAGTAGTGTATATTGTAATGTACCAGTAGTGTATAGTGTCCTGTACCAGTAGTGTATAGTGAACTGTACCAGTAGTGTATAGTGAACTGTACCAGTAGTGTATATTGTAATGTACCAGTAGTGTATAGTGTTCTGTACCAGTAGTGTATAGTGTACTATACAAGTAGTGTATAGTGTTCTGTGCCAGCAGTGTATAGTGTACTATACCAGTAGTGTATAGTGTTCTGTACCAGTAGTATAGTGTAATATAGCAGTAGTGTATAGTGTAATGTACCAGTAGTGTATAGTGTAATGTACCAGTAGTGTATAGTGTTCTGTACCAGTAGTGTATAGTGTACTATACCAGTAGTGTATAGTGTTCTGTACCAGTAGTGTATAGTGTACTATACCAGTAGTGTATAGTGTTCTGTACCAGTAGTGTATAGTGTACTATACCAGTAGTGTATAGTGTTCTGTACCAGTAGTGTATAGTGAACTGTACCAGTAGTGTATAGTGTTCTGTACCAGTAGTGTATAGTGTCCTGTACTAGTAGTGTATAGTGTAGTATACCAGTAGTGTATAGTGTCCGGTACCAGTAGTGTATAGTGTACTATACCAGTAGTGTATAGTGTTCTGTACCAGTAATGTATAGTTTACTATACCAGTAGTGTATAGTGTAATGTACCAGTAGTGTATAGTATAATGTACCAGTAGTGTATAGTGTAATGTACCAGTAGTGTATAGTATAATGTACCAGTAGTGTATAGTGTTCTGTACCAGTAGTGTATAGTGTCCTGGACCAGTAGTGTATAGTGTTCCGTACCAGTAGTGTATAGTGTTATGTACCAGTAGTGTATAGTGTACTATACCAGTAGTGTATAGTGTTCCGTACCAGTAGTGTATAGTGTACTATACCAGTAGTGTATAGTGAACTGTCCCAGTAGTGTATAGTGTGCTATACCAGAAGTGTATAGTGAACTGTACTTCTTTAACCAGGCAGTACAGACACTTCTTATCCACCACTGATGTATACAATGTAACACCTTCAGAATATTATAGCAGGGCTACAGGCTCACCCACATCTTCAGTCCCCAGACACCGCTTCACCACTGAATATGACCTACAGGGTAATTATGGGCTGAATATGACCTACAGGGTTATTATGGGCTGTCCGAGCCATTTTAGCCTTTGCAGTGCCGGAGGGTTTATCACTATCACTGCATCCTACTCACTCTGCCCTTTGCTCTCTCTTCCTCCCTCTCTCTGTATGTATGTGTGTGTGTGTGTGTGTGTGTGTGTGTGTGTGAGAGTGTACGTGTGTGTGCGAGAGTGTACGTGTGTGTGTGTGTGTGAGAGAGAGCGAGAGAGAGTGCAAATGGCAAACACAATTTCTCTCTGTGTACTGTGTGTGCGTGTGTGACAGAGAGTGAGGGAGAGTGTGTGCGCACGCGCCCAATGAAATGTGCAGTGGGAGGAGGAGCGCGCTGTGTTCTCACCAGGGGTTGTTTTTCTACATAGATGCGGCCTCAGGCCTGAATGATCTGGATGCTGTATTTCTATATTTATTAATGTTACGTAATAGCCACGCTTGGCACTGACTGTCTATCAGGAATTGCACAACAATGGATAATGTACTGTGTGGTTTCCTGTAATATATATGCTAAGCAACGCTAGACATTTTGAAAAGACATAAATAATACAATGTTTCAGCCAGATAGAAACGGTTGAAATCCAGAAAGCCGTTTTTGGGATGCTGGGTCTGATCCAATCCAAGCAGCTGGCCTCGGTGGAGAAGCAGCTGAACTTCACTGAGACCTGGCTTGTGGACGCCAAGTGCAATATTGAGAAACACTTGGGATTAGGAGCAGATAATCCCTCTGGATTGATTTCCACTTGCTAAGCGTCCTGGCCAGTCCTCTGAGGCAAAACACACGTGTTTCCATTCACCCCGAGACAACGACTTGATCTGTTTTCTTTATGTTGTAAAGTGCCTGGTGGCTTCAAAATATTGTAATGTGACATTTAATCTGCCGGTGGATGTAAGAATTCCACCTTGTCAAATTAAATCCTCTGCCATGATACATATCCCTTTACAAACCTGCCCTTTCATTAAAAGAAATAAAAGAGATCCTAGATTGAAGCCTGCTGTATGAGGCTTCCAAGATCCCCAAAGCAAGGCATGAGTCCCACCTCCATGTTGACCTGAGAGGCCGGCTTTACCGACCTCCCTGTCCACATCTGCTGGGGTTCAACAGAGGAAGAGGCCTTCTGTATTTCTGAGCTGAAGCTACTTGATATAATATTGACACTTCTCTCATCATACTGCACCCTGAACGGAAGAGAGCAAACATGAACGCTATATTTCTCAAGAGGAATGCTGGAGGAACAATGACACAGGTTTCTTACCTGCAGTCTGAGTATACTGTAGGATATGGATTCATATCCAGAAGACCTGATGAACTACTGTACCCCAAAACTACTGTATCTGTCTGGATGAATTCACACAGGCCTCGTTCAAATGATCTGAATCTCTAAAACAAGACTTCAGATCTGAGTTGATGTGTGGTGTAGTTGAGGGTGTAGGGAGTAAACCCACTTCTTTATCCATGGCACACAGTATACCCAGATCTTTAACCACCACTAATGTAAAAACTGTGACATTTCTGCAATTTAGCCATCAGTTAGAATACCCACGTTTTTAGTCACCACTGCACCCTTGTTTGTACTGTAAATACAGTGAATCAGTCTAAGTACATTCTTGGAAAGAAGACAATTAACAACGTGAATTATGTGATATATGAGTAAAGTTGTTGTTTCATCCAAGTCTTTCATTCTCAGGGTGTAATTGTAGGCCAACACATTTTAGAGTAAAACTATAGCACCACCTAGTGGTAGACTGCCCACAGCTCAGCTTCAGTGTAGCCTAATGTAAAGCCTTTCACATCTGCTTTGAGACAATCCATCAACTCATTCACTCATGAATAACATTAAAGGATAAATGTTAAAGGAGATTGACATGTCATCAGCACGAGCTATGTCCACACTTTGAACATTTGTCGAACAACACTTCACTCACATCTTCACTCGGTCAGAAAAAGGCCTAATATGCAGTAGTAGGCCTAACTTTTTCTCTCTCGCGTGATGGGTCACACACACCTGACGAGGAACGCGCATATTTTCTGATAATGTCTGTGTTTCCGTGTCTCGGAAACCCGTCAGTCAGATTACGGGCTTTGAGCAACCATATGAGAAGGCATCTGTAGCAGATTAGTGACGTGTAATTCATCACCGGGTGTCCAGGGCTGTCTTCTCCAGCTGCACCGGCACCTGGCCTCGGGAGAGAGAGCAAGGCAGTGGGGTCGTTAGGTAACCCCCCCAACCCCCCTCCCTACCCCCCCCACACACACACCCACACAGACACACCCACCCACACACACACTCCACCCACACACACACCACTCCCCCGACTACCTAACTCTAGAAGCAGACTTAACAGTTATGTTAAAAGAGTTAATATGATTTAGATTTTTTTTGCCTATTTTTGTCTTTGTTTATTCTTTTTGACTCTTTGTGGAGAAGAAGGGGTGAATGTGGAGCCCCCACCCTCACCCCCGAACCATAACTCAGCTTAAACAGATGATATGCCTCACGCACCACTCACATGCAACGCAACCAACGATGTGTTCTCTCGGAACGCTTTGAATAATAGGCACTGCAAATACTACTGAGATATAGTCATGGACATGCTATTGGTGTGGCACCCCCACCCCCCTCTCCCGCCCCACCAGCACCAGGCGGCAGGGGGGGTCTGGGTGTTGTGTTGGCAGTGAAGGATGGAGGAGATTTGCAGTAAATTCCAGAGCATGACCCTGAGCTAATACCTCCCAGAGACATCTGGGGCTGCGGGCAGCTCTGGCTGCAGCTGCTCGGGGCCCACCGAGCGCTCAGGGTGGGTGGGAAGTGGGAGGGACTCCCGCGGCTCTGAATATAGCCGCTAGCTTTTAGTTGGGGCTGCATCTGTTCTGTCCAGTTACATCACACCGTCTCATTCTGGACAGCCAATCGGCTCGCTCCTCTCTTTAGCTGCAGCGCTATACTGTAGCTCTTCACCTGATGCGCCAGATGGCGAATGTGAGCTCGCGAGAACAGGATGGTCTCACGAGGGTACTAGGCCTAGAGCTCACTCCGTCAGCCGGTCGGTCGGTCAGCCTATAAACATTTGGTTTGACTGCACATGCGCGTACATGGTCACAGCTATTGCAAATTCACCCTTGTTTTTTAAGTGGTGCAGCTGCTTCTCACATGTGTGTCAGTGTGTCTGTGTGTGTGTCCGTTCGTAGCATAAGATTTAGACCAATCAGGAGTCACCAATACCATTGCACACCAGCACTAGAGGGCAGGCATGAGGAAAGCATGGCCGACTTCAGACAGCTCTATCTCAAGAAGTATAAATAGTTACCCTAATACCTCCATGATATTTACACCGGGAAACAGATGAACATTTTGAGATAATATGTCCGAGTAGCTTAAAAACTGAGGAGTGGTGCCAAATTAGAAAATGAGTATGAATTTGAAATTACCAACTGCTGCTAGAGTGGAGCTCTGAACATTCCACCATTCGTGTGACTGGGGAGCATGGTTTTCAAACAACACTGAATATTTAAAAAACTAGGCCTACAAATGTCATCGCTTAGATATTTGGACGTGAGTGACAGTGTAAAATACTGGAACATTTGTATATACAATTTTGTGTATGAACTTAAAACTGTAGGAGTGGTGGCAGTTTTACAAAATGTGTGGATATTTTCAAATCATGACCAACTTTCACCACTCTAACAACTAAATAGTCCATTATTCATTTCAATGGGACAAAAACTATGCATAATTATAGTCGCCAATACCGTTACTCAATAATTGCTCATTAATCGCTTACTTCACCACCTGGGTGTGATTTCTTTTTATGGAACACTATTCCAAAATGCAGAGATTAATTTGTTCATTCTACTGTCATATATTCTTCAGGGGACTCAAGTCAAGGAGAATAAAATATTTGCGATTGTCAACGCTCTGTTAAAAAAGGCAGCTTTTTCATGAAAAGTTCAATTTCCCCTCAGAAATGTGAAGATCGACAAATAGGCTACCTGGGTCGGATCCTACCCCGACGAACAGCTGCTTCCTGTTCAACCCGCTAGATTGATGAATCTGTTCCTAGTCTATCTAACCCGCCTGGCCGGCCAAAGCCTCCAGATAGCTCAGGCTATAGAGAGCACCGAGGCTACTTATCTGCTTCTCTCCAGGACCAGGCCCGGTCAGCCTTAAACAGCTTCACACCCGGTTGGTGACAACTTGCCGTGTTGTCCATCCGTTGAAGGGCACACTGCTCCAGTTCGGCGCCATCTGTGCCCTCGCCCCTCAGCAGGCTGGTGGATTAATGTGCTGGCGACACCGGGGACGTCCAGAACGGCACAATAATGGCGGGTGCATCTGCTGCCACGCCACCTTGGCCACGGTAACCTAACGACCACAACGCTGGCTCAGTCATCATCACATTCATCAATCTACCTAGAACTCAGTCCAAAAGTGACTATTACAAGCTTGTCTCCAAAAAGTGGTGTGCCATATCATTTTCCCTTTTGTCAATAAAGTGTTATCTTATCATAGCAATGACATAGGCCATACACCTATGAGTAGAGTGATAGCAGTGAAAACCCTGATTTGATTACAGTGTTTCACCAGCAGGTGGCAGGCCAATCAAACAATTGAGGTTTTCTGAGACTGTTCAACACCTGACCTGAGAGCTGTGTTGTTAAAGAGCTGAGTGGCACAGGATACAGACAATCCTCCACACGATCCGTTTCTAGTGTATCAAAACATGTTTGTTTCTTGCTCTACCTAATACATAAACACAGAGGCTATGCAGTTAATATATCAATGGGGTATAGTAGGACGTTTCTCTCGAAGACCAGGGGCGGACTGGCCATCGGGAGCACCCCTCTAACTGGCCTGGCTCGCGGTGAATGGTCTGCCCCCCCGTCAACAAATCGCTCAACAAATCGCACGACAATCAGAATTGCCTGTCGCCCCCCCCCCCCCCCCCCCAATCGGAAAGCCTGTCCATTTCGCGTTTACAAAACGAAACTGAAAGTGTTCCATCTCACCTCGTCTGCTCGTGGCTACATTTCCCGGCCTGAATGATTTCCCCAGTCCGCCCCTGTCCAAGACTACTGTGTTCAGTGTAAACCAGGCCGTTCAGGGCCGTGGCCCTCCACCTGTCTCCTCTCCGGAGCAGACGACCGGGGCAGCTGCTCCATAATGACGTCCACTCCCCACTCTCAGAGGCCTTGGCCTGCCCGATGAAGCAGATCCCCCCCCCTATCCCCTCTGCCCGGTCTGGTCCACATTCTGGGGCCTTCACCACCGGGCCGATGGCCGACATGGAGCGCAGTGACCCGGCAGTCATTAAAACATACAGCGTCATCATCATCACCACCGTCATCGCCGTTTTCGTCATCATCATTGTCACCGCCGTTTTCATCGTCACCGCCGTCATCGTCGCCGCCACCACCGCCGCAATCGCCGCCGTTGTATCGTGGCCAACAACGACAACAACGACGGCGTCACGCAACCTGATTCCTGCCCACTCATCCCCCCCCCCCGCAAGTGTCTCTTTTCCAAACAGTCAATCACTCAGCCCGCCGCTCAACGCCCGGCCATTATTATAAGAGGTGTGCGATGCGGCGAGCTGCTCTCCCGGGCAGCGCCGGTCTTCAGGTGGAATCACCGCCCTGACAAATGGCTGCACGCCTGACGCGTCTGTATTACAGGGAGATAGACATTCTATTAGAATGGGGAGGGGGGGTCCTGTAATGGACTGTGAATCACAGTAGGTAATAGAGTTGCCAGTTTGAATGACTGAGGAGCAGGTGAATTCGATTAGGCTCCTTTGTTTTTGAGTCATTTTCTGGCCCAGCTATTTGGGGAAAACCTTGGGAGTCGGGGTCTTGGGCAGGTAATTATCACAGCTTAATATCAGCCGTGATGCTCCCATGCCCTCCCGGTACAGCTGTGAGGCACTGACATCAAATGATATATTCATCTACATTTTCTATGGCGTGGGGTTTTAAAATGAATATGAGCTGAATTTTTGACAATAAATGTCTTGTCTTGCAGCACTGGTCTGTGTCTTCTCACTTCCACGGTAATCTCTCTCTACTGAGTCCACTGCGTTGTTGACCTGAATGTTTATAGCACCTGAACGTTGTTGACCTGAATGTGTAGAGCACCTGAACGTTGTTGATCTGAATGTGTACAGCACCTGAACGTTGTTGACCTGAATGTGTATAGCACCTGAACGTTGTTGACCTGAATGTGTATAGCACCTGAATGTTGTTGACCTGAATGTGTACAGCACCTGAACGTTGTTGATCTGAATGTGTATATCACCTGAACGTTGTTGATCTGAATGTGTATAGTACCTGAACATTGTTGACCTGAATGTGTACAGCACCTGAACGTTGTTGATCTGAATGTGTAGAGCACCTGAACGTTGTTGACTTGAATGTTTATAGCACCTGAACGTTGTTGACCTGAATGTGTAGAGCACCTGAACGTTGTTGACCTGAATGTGTATAGCACCTGAATGTTGTTGACCTGAATGTGTATAGCACCTGAACGTTGTTGATCTGAATGTGTATATCACCTGAACGTTGTTGATCTGAATGTGTAGAGCACCTGAACGTTGTTGATCTGAATGTGTATAGCACCTGAACGTTGTTGATCTGAATGTGTATAGCACCTGAACGTTGTTGATCTGAATGTGTAGAGCACCTGAACGTTGTTGACCTGAATGTGTATAGCACTTGAACGTTGTTGACATGAATGTGTATAGCACCTGAACGTTGTTGACCTGAATGTGTAGAGCACCTGAACGTGTGTAGCGCCTTGCCTTGCTGCTAGTTCCACTGAGTCACGTGACGGAGTGACTGAGCGGTGTCCTGGTGCATCCCACTACTTTCTAATCAAGACGGCTGATTATGTTGATTATGTTGATTATGCGGAGCGGCTATCCATGACGGGGGTCCCGTGCTCACCCCCCCCCCCCCCCTCCCAACGGCCAGGAGGAACTGCAACTGTGTGTTGTCACAAAGAGGAAGAATACACTCAGCAGCCCTGTCACCCTCCCTGACTCCAGGAAAACAGAGCTCATTTAACCCTCCAGTGCAAAATGTCGCATTTGATCCGTCAGCGCCCGGCTAGTTCTGGCTGCAGTGTTCCGTGAATGCAGAACCTGCTGCGCTGCTGCTAGCTGTGACAACACACCACTGGTACATGTTGTTACTGTATAGCGTCTTGATGTTTTGCCTTTTATTTAGATATAATTGCAGACTATATTCTTAACACACACACACAATATATATAGAGAGAGAGAACAGGAATTAGAAAGAAAGATCGCAGACAAAGTCAGTTTTGTCTCTGTAAATAGCCTGTTCTGTTCCCTCTCTCCTCTCCCTCAGAGGAGCTCCTAGCCCAGCCCACGATAGAGACCCGCCCCCTCCTCCTAGCCCAGCCCGTGATAGAGACCCGCCCCCTCCTCCTAGCCCAGCCCGTGACAGAGACCCGCCCCCTCCTCCTAGCCCAGCCCGTGATAGAGACCCGCCCCCTCCTCCTAGCCCAGCCCGTGCCCTCCTCCTAGCCCAGCCGTGATAGAGACCCGCCCCCTCCTCCTAGCCCAGCCCGTGATAGAGACCCGCCCCCTCCTCCTAGCCCAGCCGTGATAGAGACCCCCCCCTTCTCCTAGCCCAGCCCACGATAGAGACCCCCCCCCTCCTCCTGCCCAGTCCGCAATAGAGCCCCCCCCCCCCTCCTAGCCCAGCCCGTGATAGAGACCCCCCCCCTCCTCATAGCCCAGCCCACGAGAGACCCCCCCCCCCTTCTGCCCAGCCCACGATAGACCCCCCCCCTCCTCCTAGCCCAGCCCGTGATAGAGACCCCCCCCCCTCCTCCTGCCCAGTCCGCGATAGAGACCCCCCCCCTCCTCCTGCGAAGCTGCGGTCTCCTCACTGTACCGCCATGACAGGTGTAAGATTAACTTTGTTAGGTGTCGACTCATTCGTGCAAGCCAAATTAAATTAATGGAACAAATTTCCCCGGTAATTAAGATAAAAATTTGTGTCAGCTGTAACCTTGCCATGCGCTAATTATGTACAAATGATTTATCATCTGTTTCTTCCTGAATTTTAATCTCCCTCTTTCACTGATAACTGGAGCCGGTGTTAAGAGATGAGACTTGATTAACACTGACAGTTGGAGCAACCCAAGGCTCGTGGTGCGCCAGCCAATGAGAGCGGGCCTCTCCAGAGATGCAGCGTCTTTCTCCTTCCTTCTGTAAGTTAGAGAGCATTAAAGCTGCGGGGGCACAGAACACTGCAGAAACCCGCCGTGGTCTCTCTCCGCGGTCTCTCTCCGCGGGGGGGCTTCCTGCAACGCCCTGCACATAGGGGCTTCTCATTGTCTTCACGGCGTCATTTTGGGGGTACGTTTGGTTTGAGTGGGGCGGGTGCGGGCTAGGTGGGTGTATTGACCAGTTGTTGCCGCCAATGGGGTACGCTAAGCCTTCCAGAAGCTACCATATGCCGTGGTGGATAAAAGTGGACTCTCTAGTCTGGCCTCCCTACAGGACTGGCAGGAGCAACACGCCACCCAGACGCCTTCAGAAAACGAGCTTCCGGCTGCCAAGCTCCGGACTGAACAAAGAAACGGTGCAGGCGTGGGCCTTTGTTCTAGTAAATGGGATTCCCTCACCTGCTTTGTCTGTCCCTCAGTGGACTGTTACAGATAGGGTGTGTTCAAACGCAGACACAGGGTGGCGCCAGGTGGCGGGGCTCAGGGAGGAGACAGTGCGGCGGTGCCCCACACATCTAAAACAAACAGCCTTGTTTTTTTGGGGGAATACAGGTACATTTATAGCTTGACTGGTTTATTTGTTTCCCTTCATTTGCTCATTGCCGGAATCTTGCATTAGAGTCAAACACAAGCAGAGCAGAAAGAGGAATAATCACCTCTCTCTCTCTCTCTTCTCTCTCTCTCTCTTTTCTCTCTCTCCTCTCTCTCTCTCTCTCCTCTCTCTCTCTCTCTCTCTCTATCTAATGCCTATGGCCTGCAGGTTGCCTCAGTAAACCTCGTCCAGTAATGGACCCTCGGAAGCATCACAAAGGATGATGCATGGCTTGTAGTTCCTGCCCACTCTCAGGCTTAAGAGAGGCCTGTATTGTTTTGGTGTTGATGTTTGTCCAGTAGCTCTAGTTCTGCTGCTGTGTTTACCTTGACGGATATTAGCCTACAACTTGTGAGGACGTTTTTTAATTGATGGTGAGGTAAAAAAAAATAAAAAAGAAGAAAGAAAAGGAATGTCCTCCTTAATACTGAGGGATTAACAACAGACGTGCGTGCAGACAAACAAAACAGCAAAGGCTCTTAAATGACCGTCAGAGTTGAGCAAATGTTGAAACCCTGCTGTGTTATTTTGAGTCAAACGCCTTGCCTGACACCAATCGCCGTGTCTGGATAGTCCATTCCCACCCGTGCTTGGGCATTAGAAGCTACAGATCAAGATGATCACGCTCATGCATACATTTAGCCGCTCACGAGGGGCGCTGGGAGATACAGGCCCGTCTGTTTCCCACCCGCCACCTCCCCACGGCCCAGCCACTGCCCGGCACATGTTCAGCGAGGCCGCCCAACCTGTCACGAGTAGTTAGCGAGATTTCTTGATCTGTCCCAGCTCCGTAAGGATCACTGGTACCATCCCCACTTCCGATCGCAAAGAAAAAGGGGATATGTAATTGAACAACTGAGCACACCAGGCTGTTCCGTGGCAGCGCGGACAACAGCCATGTGTTGTTTGGAAGCCGGCAGATGCTCGGGACTCCCGTCAAACTGTTCTGACTTCGCCTTGACGTTCTCCTGGGAGATTTGAAGAGATTCTGTCGAATGTGTTTTCTCAGTCATACGGTACCGTTCTTACGATAACATCTTACTGGGACTTTTTTGTTGTTGTTGTTTTTTTTTGGTTTTTTTTTACCGAGCACAGTTACACAAATGAAGGCCTGTTTTGTTCAACTCTATTTCACTGTAATAGGCCTACAATTAATGAAATTAAATGTTATTTCAACATAATAACGAAATAAAATGTATTAATGAAAGTACAGTATACCCAGAAAGACCAAGTGCCAATTTGGCTAGGTTACTATGCCAATATCAATGCCTCATTTTCACCTGAATTTGGTGAAGCAGAAGCATACTCAATTATTTACTCGAATCGATATCTCTGCATTATCCTGCCTACAGTCTAATCCTCTTCTGGATGGTTTAGCGTGATCCCCGCTGAGGGGATCTCTCAGCAGTCCTTCCTCAGCATCCGTCCTAATTTGTCATCATAAGCCCGGCCGTTGGCGGGATCTGGGCTAGAGTTTTTATCGTTGTCGGGGAATTGAAGCTACATGAGGAGGTTGAAGGGTTAATTAAGAACAACTGAGGGGTCAGAGGGGGCGGTCAGAGGGGGCCTGAGCTGCCGTAATGGGGGGGGGGGGGGGTCTCTAACGAGGGGCCCTCAACACAAGATTTATGCCTGGGTTGTGACACTGGGACAAATAGTACTGATACCTGAAGGATCCTCAATATTGGGCCCCGGGCAGGATGATGAATAGGATACCAGGCCGTATTCACTTATCGTCTGGAGCCCCTCTGACACCTAATAGGGATCCCTCCGTTTCTCTCTCTCTCTCTCTCTCTCTCTCTCTCTCTCTCTCTCTCTCTCTCTCTCCGTCACGTGCCCTCCCCTCCACGACCTCCTTCCCTCTCTCTCCTCCTCTCTCTCTTCCTGTCCTCCTCCTCCTGCCTTCCCTAGCATTTCCTCTCTCTCTCCTTCGCTCTCTCTCTATCTCTCTCTCTTCCTCCAGCCCCCCACCCTTCTTGAGGATAATATTCCGGGTTCCGCCAATAGGTTCACATTAACTGATAAGAGAGGTGAGCTGATGACAGCGCCAAATTAATTTACAAGCAATGATGCCATTATGCAGAGATAACACACACTCATAAATACAGTCCCTGGACAGGAACAACCGGGGCCCAGGAGCCCAGGGCCTCGCTATCTCTCTGATTACACCGTAAGAGAGAGTCCCACATCTATGATTTCTTTATTGCAAATTCTGCATTATCATTTGATTGCACATGTCCATCAAACTCTCTTCACGGATCACAGAGAGCTATAGGCGTTGACCCAGGGCTCTTCTGAAAGGCTCACTGACAGACCTCTGTTACGATACGATCCTGTGTGTGTCTCTCATGACATACTGAATTTTTTTGACTGTCATGAAACCAGTGGAGAGCAGTTAAATACTCATTATGTGTTTCAGGTTCTGACTTCATGTAATTGATGTCCTCAAATAAGTTGTTTAATTAAGAGGAGGTAAACAGCTGTCTGTAAAAATGCCGGTTCCCCTCCAGTCTCTCACCAGTGCTCAGATAAGTACTACAGTCTGCTTCTCCACAGCCTATGGCCTAATAGGCTTACACTGTGGACTTCAAAGAGAAATCAGTGGATTAAGGAAATCTCTCTCGATTCGCACTCCATTCCAGTTTCTATTAGTCACTTCAACAGTTTGCCGTTGATAGTTTGGGTGTAAATCACCCCCGGTATTGTGTTCGGCTGAGGCAGGTGTTACATGGAGGCGCTTGTACTGAGGTCTTATAGAAACCTTTACAACCAGAGAAGCTTGGTTTTCCATCATCGCTTTTGGGATTACAGTTTTTTTTCTTCTTTTACACTCGAATTAAATTCCCACACTGCACTACATCTTCGAGTTCTGTGTCTTAATGTATCACTTTATTACTTCATGGGACATGCTTCTAGCCAATACCATTCAGTGATGCCTGAACGTGAACCTTTGGGGATCTGTATTCAAATTTGACTGCAGTCCTGAGGATTTGTGTCTATGTTCTTCATAATGGTAAGACATTGAGAACAGCTTTTCGGCCAAAAAGACGGCCAGAGCCGTCTTTATAGACCTGACGGCTGCCTACGACACCGTATGGCACCGCGGCCTCACCTGCAAGCTGCTCTGCCTGCTGCCGGACAGGCACATGGTCAGCATGATCATGGAGCTTGTCCGAAACCGCAGCTTTACCCTCACCACCGGTAGCGGACAGCGAATCAGGTTGCGACGCCTTAAGAACGGCGTCCCCCAGGGATCTGTCCTGGCCCCCCTCCTTCATAACATCTACACATACGACCTGCCGAATACAGTCTCCAGGAAGTACGCCTACGCAGACGACCTTGCGCTGGTGTACTCCGCTGGAGACTGGCAGGCCGTGTAGGAGACACTGAGCCAGGACATGCAGACACTAGCGGCATACCTCTGGAAATGGAGATTGAAGCTCAGCGAGGCAAAGACGGTGTCGGCGGCCTTCCACCTTAACAACAAGGAAGCCAAACATGTGCTCAAATACACATCGATGGAGCACTCCTGCCATGCTGCACCGAACCAACCTATCTTGGCGTGACTCTGGACAGGTTGTTTACGTTCCGCCGACACCTTGAGTCACTGCGCAAGAAGTTAACAGCTCGTGTGCCGTTGATGAGGCGACTGGTCCGATCAGGCTTGGGCGCCGACGCAAAAACATTACATACGGCAGCCCTAGCCCTGGTCAACTCCACCAGTGAATATTGCGCACCGGTCTGGTGTTGCAGCACTCACACCCGCCTCATCGATCAGCCTATCAAAGAAGCTTTGCGCATCATGACAGGATGCCTGCGTCCCACTCCTGTGGACAACCTTCCCATCCTTGCAGGCATCCAGCCCAGTGGCCTCCGCCACACAGGAACCACAGCACGTGGAGCCTGCCGGGCCGTGGAGCCTAAACACCTGCTCCATGACAGGCTCACTGCATCAGCAGAGCCTCCCTGGTGACTCAAGTTGAAACACCCTTTTGTGCCACACGGGATCTCCTGCAGCAATGCAGATATCTTAACATCAGCGAGGCAGGATGGGCGGACAACACCTGGCGCTGGAGGCAAACACGCTGGAGGCAAATACCTCCAAACACCTCCAGCCACCGGTCCTTCCCCTCCCGGGATGGACTTACCCAGACCGGCGGGGGTGAGGCTTAATCGCCTCCAGACCGGCGTCGGACACTTCCGCTCATCGATACACAGATGGGGCTTGGTATCCTGTGCGGCGTACGAGTGTGGCGCCAGGGAACCAAACGCAGACCACATCATCCAGGACTGCCCGACATACCGGACACCCAACGGAATGCGTGGTCTAACAGTTGTGGATGACGAAATGGTGACATGGCTCCTGGAGGTGTGCCCGGATATATAGCCCGGGTGACCCCTCACCCAGGCTCGGGGTGGTAAAAGGACTGCCCCTCAGCCCTGAGCCTGGGGGGGGGAGGATAGCCCCTCGGCCCCACGCCTGGGGGGAGAGGACGCAACAACCGACCCATACGATGAAGAAGAAGAATGGTAGCCTCTCAGTAGCGAAGGTAGGGCATTGGTCGCTACTCCTACCTGGGCCATCCTATTGCAGGCAGACTGTGGGTAGAGTGTCCACCCTGAGATTGGGAGGTTGGGGGTTCGATCCCCGTCATAGAAACGACTATAAAAAATTATTCCCAATGCCTCCCTGCTTGGCACTCAGCATCAAGGGTTGGATTTTGAGTAATGTCCAGGGAGCATACTTCAAGCTGCCTCATGCTAAGGAATCAAGAGATAGGCTCCTGCCTTATGGGCCACTAGGCTCCAGAACCATTGGTTCTCAAGGCTACTTACACACTTTTACTTGCGTGTTGAATAAGGACCCTGGCTACAGTGCTGATAAACTGCACTCTCTAATAAGCTAGACCATGATGTGTGGAGATGTGTGGTCTCAAGAGGCCTCGACGTCCTCTAACACACAGGGTCCTGAGAGTGGTACAGTAGAAGGTTAGATCTGCAGCAGTCTTACAGGCAGACTGTGTGTTCTCCTGGGGGTGGGGTCGGGGGGCTCCACATATTTTTGGAGGGAAAATGCCTTAGGAGGTGTGAAATGGGCGATTTCTCAAAGGCGGCGTGTAGGGGCAGCTGCTATGGGTGAGCGTCACACAGCCGTGATGGAAGTGCAACTGGGCGATACAAGCAGGGCGCCATAAATTGCCCTGACATCATCTTGCACCGGTCTGGGGAGTATGAAGATACTGGCACTAACTGTATGACAACAATTGCTGATGCTTTCTTTCATGTTTGGATAATCAAGCACTACTGGTAGCCTTTGGTAATACTATAATACTAATACTATTATAGAGTACAGAGTATTATAGAGTACAGTCTTGTCATATGGAGGGAGATGAGACCTGCTCAAGCGTGACACTAGTCTCTTCTCTATGGCTGCATAGACTCTACACTTCTAAAGAGCAGACCTGAGTTATACACAACAGCTTGGCCACACATCATAGAGAGAAGGTGACAGTTGAAGATGTTACTTGCTCATTTCATAGAGAAAAGAAATCCTTCTTGATCTTATTTTAGCGAGTCCGAGACTTTAAAAAGTGCAGAGCTTTAAAACCTCTGTTCCGTGGGTCTCTGTCGGGCGGCAGGCGATGCCAGGCGGCGTTGTAAATCACGGGGCTGTTTGCAGGTTTCCACGGGGGGCAACAATGGGCCCAGTGTGCGGATGTGGGAGTTCACGGGACCCCTGGGATCCAGGGTGGCGCGGAGCGGGACCAAGCGCTCTGATCCAGCGTACAGCGGGCCCCTTAAACGTGCACCTGTCGGGGCGCGGACCGCCCGGAGCCCGTCCCCGTCGTCCGGCCGCGACTCCCCAGCTCGTTACCCCCCCCCCCGTGGCTGCCTGTTGCAGACACGCTGGTACACATGCTTTTCTCCATAAAATCGGTTTGGCTGGGCCCTGCATTGGGGCTGCCCTTGCGTATTACAATGAACCAAATTACCTCAAATTTTAAGTGCTCTGCCTTAAAATCGCTAGTTACATGAATAAAATGTTAAACTGAAAAAGCGTAAAGCAAACAATTCTGAAATTAGCCTTTCCAGGGCATGTACACAGTGAGTAGGGAGGATTAGGAGGCCCTTATGGTTTCCTAATCCATGACACGTCGTGCTCAGGCGAGGCTCAGCAGGTGGCAGACACTTGTGCGAGGAGAAACGCCGGCCTCCACCCTCCATGGACCTCCCACCACTGCGGCTCCTGTGGCTCTTTATGGTGGCCGCTAGCCGCTAGCTGACAACCCGTGCCTCATTCCATATGGGACCACTGACACAACACAGCAAGCCTGACCCGCAACCAGAACAGGACCCCCACAGGGGTCAAGGGTCAAGAGCGACACGTTGTGAGAGCACCAGCTCCTATCAGGAAGTTTGGATAAAATGTTGTTGTTCATTGATCAGTACTGTAGTTAGCTATGAAGCATTTTGCTAGCGGTGTGCCCTCCAGTAGTATGCAAGGTCCCTGCCACACGCTGATTGGACGAAGGCACCACAGCGTCCGCCGACCTCATGCCTTCTCTTCCCTGCTCTCTCTCTCTGAGCGACATTTTGCCTTTGGGTCGTCTGTTGATCCTGGCCACATTTCTGCACGGTAGCAGGTTGTGCTCTTTGACATTGTCTGTGTAAGTGATGTAAATCCCAGGTAGGCGGGGCCTGAGAGGGCCGAGGGGGAAGTGGATTAGTTTTAATTACATTCATATTTAGTCTCTATGACCTCATCTAACCATCCAACCAGCCAGCCAGGCTCCGCTTCACAGAGAGAAAACACCACAGCTGAGCTGATACACCGCTGTGCACACACACACACACACACACACACACACCTACACTCACACACACATGCTCACACACCTACACACACGCACACACTCACACACCTACACTCACACACACACGCACATGCTCACACACACACACCTACACACACGCACACGCTCACACACACACCTACACTCACACACACACCCACATGCTCACACACACACACACCTACAGTACACACACACGCACACGCTCACACACACGCTCACACCTACACACACACACACACATGCACACGCTCACACACACGCTCACACACACTCATAAACACACACACACACATAAAAAACTAATTTGTACAGTAAAAAATTCCAAAGAGCCAACAAAACAAAACTCCAACAGTTATATATATAAAAAAGCTAATTGGTACGACAGATTGAAAGTTACAATACCCCTACCTCAATTTCCTGGCGAGGGGAAGTCCCAAGCCTTTATCCAAGGTTCAATATTATCGGCTAACTAACATGCAGTCTAGATGAGTATGAATCAGCATAAACCACAGCCTGCCTGGCCAACAGTCCTAATGTAGATTAATGCTACCTGCCTCTTTTTGGCTGCTGCCACGACAAGCAATGAAGATTAATAATCCCCATTTAGGGCTCCTCTGGAAGGGGGATAATCCTATCTCATCCTCTCCCACTTTTAAAAGGCAGATAATGTGGAAAGTTTTGAAGATATTTTGGTAATTGTTTTTTGGGTGTAATTGTTATTGTGAACAGTAAATAAACGTGTTCTGTGTTAAAAAAACAACAACAACAAAACAAAACAAAAAAACGAAACAGCCCATTATTAATGAATCCGGTCAAGTCGTGTTTCACTCCTGACATCTTGTAAGCTAATTTTTAGCTCTATTCTAGTCCTGTACAACGGCATGCTCTGTAACATACTCCACTGACTGAAAAAGCATTTTACAGGTTGTGTTGCGTCCTAGTCTCATTAGTCCACCATGCAACGCTTTGCGGCTCTACCATTTAATCAAATCCCAAAAGCTATTACGTTTCCCGCTGACAGCGAACAGTCTGCTGTATAAATTAGCATCTACTTACTGGAAAAAAAACAAACAAAAAAAACATTGGAGTGGCGGACAGTGGATTATTATTATTATTTGTATTTTTATTTATTTATTATTATTATTTTTTTTTGGGGGGGGTATTGCAATTATAAAACAATTAAGAAATACGACTTCTGTACATTACACGCATGTACAGTGTGCGTGTGTGTATGTGGGATTGCGTAGCTACAGTAAGTACAGGGCGTGGCCCGGGCGCGGGCGTATGGGCGGGCGTGTGCACGCGCAGGCGGGAGGGTAAACAAATCCATTTTTAATAAGGGTTGTACCTCATAATCCTCTCTGCAGCAGGTGACGCCGGGCATATGGGCCGAGCGCGAGGACGACAACAACTCCAGCAGCTGTTTGCTGTCTGCGCCAGTGAGCTCTGAGCCCGCACAGTGTGGGCTGGGCCCGGGTCCAACAGAGGACAGGAGACAGACAGACAGACGGGCGGGCCAGGAGACATGCAGGCAGACAGACAGGCGGGCAGGCCAGGAGACATGCAGGCAGACAGAGAGACAGACCGACAGACAGACAGACATCCAGATAGAGAGACATGCAGACAGACATACAGACAAACAGGCAGACAAAGATATACAGGCAGACAGGCAAACAGACTGACTTGCAGACAGACATGCAGGGATACATGATGTGTATACATACATACATACATACATACATACATACAGACAGACAGACAGACAGACAGACAGACAGGCAGAGAGACATGCTGGTAGACAGAGAGACATGCTGGTAGACAGAGAGACATGCTGGTAGACAGAGAGACAGGCAAGGCAAGTAGACAGAAAGAGAGACGGACAGACAGGCAGGCAGGGAGACATACAGGAAGAGATACAGACAGGCAGAGGCTGTCCTTGAGGCAAATGAGCAATGAGAAACACCCTCTCTGTCTCTCACAAGAGGGCAGAAACCAGCTACTCTGCATTAACAACATATTGTCTTCTTTCACCACCCCGTCACTGTTCATAGAAAGCCTTACTCAGTACTAAGGACTGTACCATTTGTTTTTTTAAATCGCATATTTTAGTGACCAGACTGATTCATGCGGTTATACTGTGGAATAATATGTTTTCACTGACCAAGAACCAATCTCTCTTCTGAGGGAATGGGTCACACGCACACCCACCCACACACACACATACACAGTACGCGTAAGAAAACTTATTCACATAGGTCACTTCACACTTTGAGCATATGTCATGCAGAGTGGCTTCTAATATAAAGCATGTTTGTCCTACCTCGATGGGTCTTTCACAGTCTGTGGGACACTAAATCTCTATAACCCTTCTCACTGAGATGGGGAAATTGAAAAGCATGCTCTGCTTTTAGGTCTTTGAGTCGCACTGAAATGAAAAAAGCATTCTGTCCCATTTTGGTTCACATAATTGGTCATAGTGTTCGCCTATTCAACGATGTATGTACGTAAAAAATTACTAAATTCTACTTTTGTTGTAATCTTATATCAAAGTATATAATTTCTTACTTCCTGGAAAACGGTAGGTCACATGCAATGACGACAACAGGTACCTTAGATTTTAGGCCAATAATCTTACGACATCCACCCGTCAATCAACGCTATCCTTCTATCGAATCTGTCTAAAGTTCTTAAAACCCGTCCACTTGTCAATGTTCCAATCAAATTCCTCTAAACATATGTCCCACCCTCATAGCTTGTTTGCGTCGGAAATACGTCAAACTACGGAAGTTAGATGATCTCAAACGTCCGTTCCAGTGCGACTTTAAACCTCTCACCCACTTTGCCTCTCCAGGAGTGTAAAGAATGTTCCTCTAAATGAAATCAAGGGAGAAGTCGACAGAATCCGCTTTAATGGGGTGACAAAATGAATCACAACTACTCAAGGCATCCATCAATGCTCCGAGGTGACCACAAATGATCTGTGAACTACTATATATTGATTACTCATGTACTACAAGTGTCGGGTTTAATGTTCGTGTAGCGCAAAAAAAAGGCGGCCGAGACAGCTGGAGCTTTAACTCTTCTTTGATAGATTTTAATGGTGAAATATTGATTTCTGTCTGGCCAAGGTCTGTCAGCACGGGCCAAAGTCATTTGTTGGGTAATGCCGGACACCCAGTGCTAGTCACAATCAATCATTTTGGCACTGAGTGTGCACCGAAAATGGGAAGAATCCCCCCCCCCCCCAGAGAGGAGCACCTTGGACTGTAATACAATTCCTGTTAGTTGCCTTTAGAATCTGAAAGAAAATAGTCTACTCATACTCCCAGAGAAAGTAAATAAATTGAAAATATGAATTCTGTGTCAGTTTATAGAGTGGAGAGGGTTGGCAAATCGCTCCTGACGTGAAATAGTTTTGAGTGGCCGAGAGCGAAAATGAGCGTCTCGGGTAAAGGCCCTCCATGTTTTATTTAAACATCCTTCGGGAGACTGCGAGGGTTCGGGTAATCTGTTGTGTTACAACTCAGTGCCCGCTCCCCACATCCGCAGAGATAACACACAGTCTAATAGGAACCCATCAATCACAATAAGCTTCCAATTTCGCCGGTGTCTTCTCTCTCCTATCCACTGTTTAAAGCCTCCTAATAGCGGTGATAACATAGTTCTATGGCCCTGATAGCCTCGAGCCCCTCCGAGGGTCACGCGCGCGCCCAGATTGAGCGGCTGCAATGTCAGCATCTCTTTTTACGCGCGAAAATTAATATGGGGGCGACTGTGACAAGCTCTGCTGAGGAGATATGGAGCTGGGAGTTGAATGAGAGAAATGCGAGAGGATCCTTGAGAGACCGGTAGCTTGTCAGGGTGGAGAGTACACAGATGTGCGGGGGATAATGGCTGATTTGGTTCTTATTATCTTGCTTACCTAATGATTTTTGCTCCAGTGCCCAGCTCAATTCCGCTCGTATGGGGAAAGGCATTCTATTAGGGTGTCGAGGAGGCTCCAATCGTTATCAGAGGGAGGGCCTGGTGCATCCCAACTCTACAGCGCCTGCTATATGGCGCCGGTGAGAGAGAGAGACCTAAACAGTGAGATAAATTTGATGTGGCCGGCTTTCAGTGTGCCTTAATTAAAATGCCACTTTGAAATAGGCTTTGGTCCTTGGAAAATCTTTAGGTTTAGAGTGAAAATTCATTTAGTCTATACGTGAGGCTGTGGCCAGCTTGAAGCCGCGCTGTACGGCCGACTCAGACAAGCTAAAGATAGAATAAACGGTGATCATAGGCTGGATATGGTGGAGATCATTCTATTTTTCTATGAAAGAAATATATATATTTTTTTATTAGTGAGGAATGCATAACGACAAGCATTAACAATATTTGAAGCGGTTACATAATAGGCTTAGCCTACAAGTCAATAGCCTACATCAATTGCAGGCAGTAGGGTACTGTAGACTACCTTGAATCGTTTTATTAGGCTATAGCCCACCCTTAATTTTAATCTAATTTTGCTGCTATATTTACTTTACCATTGGCTATCCATTCTATCACATCTCATGTTATTTCTGTGTAGCCGGAAGGGGGCAGAAACCCCCTGGTTTACGCGCGACACAGAACCGCTTCTCCCTGGACCATGAAGCCAGAGGTGGAAGATCCGCGGCTTCAGAAAGTAGAACTGCTCAACATGTATTTGCCCCACCCGTGCACTAAACCAGCTGATTTCACTAATTGGTTCCCTACCTGGCTGAGGAGTTGTGCTAATTAGAATCCACTGGTTTAGTGCACGGGTGGAGACATGCGTTAGTAGCCTACTGTCGCCTCCTGAATACGGGTTTCACACCTCTGCATAGCGCGGCCGACTGAGCACACGGAGCAGAGCAGCCGAACCCCTGCTGATAGATACGGGATCATAAACAAATACCGGTACTGACCCTGTAGGCCTATCTACTGTATTCACATGGTAGCCTGCAAAAGACACGAGGCATAACCTACACAATGTATCCATCACATTACATTTGATACATTTTCACCTATTAATTTAATTTACAAAACACGAAAGTAGGCTAAATGAAAAGAAAATATATGAAGAACGTGATAATTTTGTTTCATAGATTGAAACTATTACAGTAGGCTATAATTTGTCATTTTGTTACTATGTCTATTAGGCTAATAAAATAATACACAAAAGAAGTGGTTTCCATATTTTGATGAATTATTCTTTGATGAGGCCTATATATAGGCTAGTAATTCCATAACACCCCAAGGATTCGTTTCATGTTATTAGCTAAAGAAATAGTCAACCCAACCTTAGACAGCAGCTATAAGGTGTACATCGTGGTGTTACAGTACAATGTGAAGAATTGAAAATACCACAAGCAATATTTCATTTCATTTTACATTTGAAATGAAACATTTGACACAACGTCAATTCTGCATGAAAGGAACGTCTCACAATCCAACATATAAACCTTATATAAAACATTCTATTTAAAACAGTGTTTTTCCCATGACAATGATACCAAAATCATTGATATGGATGGTAATGAATGTCAGGATATTACTGTGTTCCAAACTGAAGCCACTGCAAACTATCATGATAAAGATATATATTAAATGTTTGAAATAGTTTGATGTTTCAGTTTGATTAAATTAAAAATGAAATTGGTATTGTCTATTATTGTTGTTATTGTTGTTGTTTTGCGAGTGTGTGTGTGTGTGCGCGCGCGCGCGTGACAAAATGAGAATCAGGTGTAGGTTAAGTAGCTCAGCGGCCGGGATAAAGACGGGCTTCCCCTCGGTCCTGTCACCTTTTGTGGCCGGCGCATTGGCGGGGAGAAACTGCCAGTCAAGACTTTTAGCATGAGTCAAAACACCATGTTGTCCCAGCAACAGGACAATAACAGAGCACTATCCGGGCTTAACCCTTGAAGGGGGTTTTAATAGGATGTATTAGACCATCGAGCCCCCCCGATTGTTCCTAGTAAATGCAGCATGCTACATACAATACGCTACAAAACCGCTCATAGAATCACCGGTAAAGGGAATAACTCGGGAGAGGTCAGAGATGTATGTAGGCTGTCATGTCATTGTCAGTTGAAACCTAACGTGTGGATTTTTTTTGTTTAACACATGCATATATTTTATTAGTTAATCAGTCAAAGAAAGCAATATATATTAATCTATGCATTAAAAATATGTATATAATGTAGGTGTTTCACCAATATAACCAAAAGATGTTCACATATTTTAGATGAATTATTTCACAGATTTTTGTCCCTGAGAATAAACGCACGCACACACATACACGCATACACACACGCATACACACGCATACACACACACACACACACACACACAAACGCACACACAATGCTGCCGTATTTTATGTTGGCTGCTAAACAGACTCTGGCCTGAAAAGAGAGGTCTACAGATTGGGAAAGTTCTCCCAGCTAGCCGAGCGTCACACATCAAAGTGAAGACTTTGTTTGGAGGAACAATGGTTGCCGTCACACCCGAGGAGGCCGAGCGTTGTTGCGTGTTTGCTCCCTGAATCCCTGCAGACGCCAAAATCACTGGGTTATAAAACCAGCAGATGCAAAACCTTTAGTGGAGAGAACAGTATCAGAGCCCGCAGAATACCCCCCCAAAAAGAACAAAAATAAAAAAGAAACTGAAATCACGGAGGTGAAATATTCTTCTGAGAAGATCTAATGTAATTATTAATACCAGATTAAACACTTAACTACTTTTTAAAGAGGTGTTTTTAACAATTAACACTGACCAATACACATTTCAGTTCATTTAAAGCAGCTATAAGAGGAAAATTGTTAGTAGTAATAATAATAATAATAATAATAATAATAATAGTAATAATGATTAATAATAATAATAATACATAATAATACTACTAATAATAAGACTACTACTACTACTACTACTAATAATAATAATAATAATAAAAAGATGATAGATATCATCCTCCCAGCACTCTAAAAATGATTGATAAAATATTTCCATGTATTTGCAGTTGTGTGAGGGATTATTAAAGTACATGCCACCTGGACTGGAGCCCAAACAGCAGCGTTGGTTAAAAAAAAAAACAGTACAAAAACTAATTGCAGACCCAGGCTGGATGTGTAAAGGTTAAAGACTGCACACACAGTGGCAGAACCATCAGTGGACCGACGGTGGCCATATCCTGCCCTTGAGAGCCAGAGATATCTGTTTTGGAGCAGATGGGTATGACATTAGGAGTTGATTTGCAGTGTTGACATTCACATAACCTCTATGATGGTTCTGCCATGGAGGTCTAGTCCACAGACCCTCACAGAGACTTCAAAAACCCAACCAGGACCTAGGAGATGAGAGAGAGAGAGAGACAGAGAGAGAGAGAGAGAGAGGTGATTTCCACATTCCCATTCATAATCTTTTGCTTGTGTTCAAACAAAAAAGAATCTGCCTTCACATCTTTCCCGAGACAACTGAGACCTCTTATTTTACAAGCCATGTGACCAGCTTTAATGGCAAACACTTCAATATGGACAAACAGGTCTGGTCCCCAGTAATACCCCATCCTCTTATCCCACGCAGAAATAGTTCACTTGAGAGACAGAAATCTCTGGAGGCTACGAGCATCCACTCAATAGCAGTCGGACCACGATTGACAGGCCGGCATCATCCGTGACTTGATCACCTGCCTGGCTGTTAGCACCATCCATCCTTCACTAATCACTGTCTGTAGACTCAGCCCAGGGTTACCAGGGCCTCGGGCAAACAGATCGAAAGGTCCGCTAATGTGGCTCATTACCGAAGTAATGAAGCCTTGGTTAGTCAAGACGAGAGAGATGAAGGGAGAAGGAAAGAGGAGAGAGAAGAGGAGGAGAGATGGCGCAGGATGGAGGGAGGCAGTCTAGGTAGAGCGGGGGTCAAGGCTTGACCTTTGGCCGTCTACAGCTATCCCAACAGGAGAGAGCCATGAGATTGCGCAACAGTTTCTGGCTATGGGCTCAGTCTAGGTGAATTGTCATACAGGGCATTACAGTACATTACACAAAAGCATTTTCTTTCTTTCTTTCTTTCTTTCTTTCTTTCTTTCTTTCTTTCTTTCTTTCTTTCTTTCTTTCTTTCTTTCTTTCTTTCTTTCTTTCTTTCTTTCTTTCTGTAGAGTTGGGGTCTTTACTATGAATGAGTAAATGAACTAAAAATATTCTGTGCATCTGCCAAATATTTGGTACATGTGCCATTTCAAGTGATATTTGGGTTTATCTTGCTAAAGTCTGTAGACCATTTAAAATCTATACATTCTATAACATTATTGAGAAATTAACTACAATTTGTTGGTCCTCATCAGGACTCAGGAATCCTAAATGTAAATATGCACAACTCTTAGTTCAGTTGAATTAACATGGTACAGATATGCTTTGCAGCACAATTTTGTTAAAACAAAGGGGAAAAAAGATAAAAGTTATTTTTGGTTTCTGGCACTTGAAGAATCTGGCGAGGATTGTCACGGTTCAGCTGGTGGGATCTTGCCCTTGGACATAACCTTTATTTCAACAAGATTTAGTAGAAGTGAATGTCAGCAACACTTGGCAACCATCAGAATGGTGTTCCACCCAAAACAACAGCAACTTCATTCCTGTTAAGCATGCGTGCAATCCCTCCCCCACCAAACACACACATGTGCACGTGCACACACACACAAACACACAAACACACACGCACCCACGCACGCACGGATGCACGCATGCACACACACACACACACACACACACACACACACACACACACACACACACACACACACACACACACGTTCTAAGTTGTAAGACAATCTCTCTCACAAGCTACCACCTGCTGGGTGAAAAAAGGCCACGGCGAGAACTGTGCTCAATCACCTTCAATTAATTCCTCCTCGCGCTAACTTTTAAAGGACAGTTTTTCCATGGGAGGACCCTGTGGAAAGCCAGGCTGTCAGCTCAGGGTGATGGCGCTTGACTATTGATTTATTATTCAGCCTGAAAATATCTATGGGAGCCAGACCTCACGCTGCAGCGCTGGCATCAGGAAATCATTAGGCTTTGCAATACGGAGATAGCGAGCCTCATTGTAGCCGCTGACAACAGCTAGCGCCGCGGCGTTCAACCCCGAGGGGAGATGGGCTCTCTGACCCGGGGACCCCGGAGGGACGACCACCACGTCGGGTGGGGGTCAGAAAAACAAGCCCATTCATTCGAACGTACGTTTCAACCCTGTTGTGTGTCCCGCCGTCTTATCTCATGCAAATGGCCGCCCTGATAATGAGAGAGGAAGGCCCCGGCGTGATGACCGACGGCTTGTAAGATCATGAGCTCCTGTTCCAAAATGATTAGCAGGTGGGGCCCTCCCTTGATCAGCGACTGCTCCCTTCTCCTTTTGTACCGCACGTAATGAATATTTGGTGTATCTGGAACACTTTAAAGGGTTTAACACCGCTTTAATCCCATAATCCTAAGAAAAACCAATTTTGTTCCCATGAAAAGGGGGTCATTTAACGTTGCGCTCATTAATTTTCTGCCTTGGAGATGCGGTAATGGGTGGAGATTAGCTTCATTAAAGCCTGGTATTGTATGCCCCCGTGCGCGAGCCCTGTCACAGATACCCGGTCTTTACCCCATGGTAGGGCAGCCCGTTGGTGTTCAGGTTCAAGCTTTATCTCTAACACCCCCCCCGGCTGCAGTCAACACTGTTTACAGCCTTTTAACCCCGAACATCAGCTCTGGTGCCTGACTGCAAAAAGCACAGCATGCAGCACTTAACCTAAGCTACAGTGGGCTAGGCTAGGCTAAGCTTAGCTACAGTAGACTGGCTAGTAGGCTAAAATAAGCTACAGTAGGCTAGGCTAGTAGGCTAAGCTAAGCTACTGTAGGCTAGGCTAGGCTGGCATACAGTACTGTATTTTGTTGTTGTTGTATTTACACTGTCATTTGCTTGGTTCTCTGAGGAAAGGACAAATTACATGGCGAGTCTTAAAGGATCAGCACAAGAAAACTATGGCTAGTTCGCAAACTGGACAACGAGCCCACACAAAACCACTATAAACATTTTCTCTTCTCTTGTCCTCCTCGGAGAGGAAGTATGATGTAGTGCACACAATGGAGAGGCCTCCAGAACATAAAGGACAATGGGAGGCAGTGCTACTGGAGCAGGCAGTGCTAACTAGGTTCACCAGCTATACGCAGTGACCGAGGGTTTGGGCTGGGAGAGTCCCCGGCCGTGGAATGTGACACGGTCACAGCGCAGATGTACGTGGCATGCTTTGTGCTGGAGACAGACAGATCTCGTGGAGCTCCTCGTTGTCACACGGGGGGTTTAAGTGTTCTCTGCACTACATGATGTTGACTGGGGCCTGTCCCATCTTGACATATCCCGTTTAACAGCCGCAGATGATCCCAATAATGATCTTTGCCCTGTGTGCGCGCGCGCGTGTGTGCGTGCGTGTGTGTGTGTGCGTGCATGTGTATGTGCGTGCATGTGTGTGTGTGTGCAGGGGTGCGAGGCCGTGTCAGAAACTGTGTATCTGTTGACAGCCGCGACTCAGACACCGAGTCACCCTCTAATCTCCTGGCAGCGCAGAGCCAGGATGCCCAGACGGACCCTGCGAGCCCCGGACGGGGCCAGGGTGACCACGCGTAAGACCGCATGTCCTTCAACACCACCCTGAGGCACACCTCAGCCAAATCCCTGCGTCTGTCTGATGTTCTATTGACATATTAACTACTTTAGATAGTATCTGTTACTGGAAACCTGCATAGAACAAGCAGCGATGCCAGCGTTGCAGAGGTCACGCGATTTTTGTATCGGCATACAAGAAATGTGTCTGGGCTCCTGATGGCAGTTGGACAGAGCTTAGAGAGGGGGAGACGCCAGGAGGAGAGACGCCAGGGAGAGAGACCAGGGAGAGGGAGACCAGGTAGAGAGACGCCAGGGAGAGAGACCAGGGAGAGAGAGACCAGGGTGGGGCACAGAGAGAAGGTGATAACGAGACTGGGGTGCTGGACAGGGTGGAGGGAGGTGTGAGGGATAAGGGGCGGGGCCCTGGGAGGTTCTTGGGGGGTAGGGGGGGGGGGGGGGTCCTCTCTCACTGTGCAGAGAGGAGCTCAGGGAGTTCTATCTTGGAGCCTGGCGGTGTGGAGATGAGGCCCCACCCCCATCCCCCCTAAAGCTCAGGGGACCCCCCAGATACAAAGGTGACTTTTTTTTTTGTGCATTGAAAAGGGGTAAGCTGTGCATTGAAAAGGGGTAAGCGGAGGGGCTGGGGGGGCTGAATGGAGGGCCGTTGGAGGCCTGCATTTACAACCCCCCCACCCCCGGCCATGTTGGCTTCCTTAAAGGTGAGTAGCAACATCATTAGAAAGATAAACCTGATGAACACAAGGCCAGAGATAAGGGCTAATGAGGAGGAAATCTGAGCCAGGGATGGAGGGAGAGGAATAAAGGGAGGGAGGGAGGGAGGGAGGGAGAGGCAGACAGCCCAAAGGGTTATTAGTGTGAGATGACACTCTGGAGGAGGCCAGGTCCGCCAATCTGATCTCTCAGCTCGCCTGCTGATCTAGCCTCCTTTATTTCCATCTGGGTACAACATCCGCGCGCTAGGAGGTGTCAGTGTTTATCTGTGTCACCCCTCGGAAAGGCCATCACCCTGCCCGCGCTGCCCTCCTCACCCTCCCCGCCCCACCCCGCCCCGGCGTGGCATCATCAGCCCCAGACAAAGGTGAGAGGGCGGCTCGTTAGGGGAGCCGGGCCAGGGACAGCGCCAGTAATAGTATCGATAAACGCAGACCGACCGCTTTGAGCACCAGAAATAAGATGATCAATCAATGTTGGAGTCGCCGGCCACATGTTGTGGATGGTGCATTAATTCAATCACATTATAGCAGCGCAGAGCGAGGAAGGAGTGTAATGGATTTGTGCACTCTAACAGAAAATGGCTTTTAAACCAACATACAATTAGCAATGAGTTTGGGATCGTGCGCATATCAACATAATGGGAAATGGCCATTGAGCTCAAATGAGTTAGAGAAGAACAAATATGTATGACAACTTTTCAACTTTAATTTATTAGAGTTAGAATAGACCATTAATCAAAAAAAGTTTGTTTTTTTATTGATTGAATCCATTATTTAGTGCATTATTTTCCTTTAATTTCCCCCTATTTATTTCTCATGTTAATTGAGTGTCCAATAATATTTTTTGTGTATTTTATTTATTGAATTATATATATATATATATATATATATATATATATTTTTTTTTTTTTTTTTTTAAACAAGTATTGGTGGGAAAAAAAACAAAAAACATTTGAGAGCCACTTCTATAATACTACATTTTTGATTTCAGATCAAGTTATGTTTGTAATGTAACATTGATGCAGCAGACACACAGTAATTTGTATCAGCACACCTTTATATTAACAATATTGAAGAATACTATTTCCATTTGTAGGCTTTTTAATGTTGCACACTTTTTAATGTTGCACAATCGAAAATCCCTAATGATGTGAAGCATGTACCACGCAACACCTCTGTACAACACAGCAGATTGAAAGCTACAACATAATCGTGAACCAAGATGGCCTCCCCAACTAACAGGCTAAGCCTCTTCTTCACCTCGCATCCCTTTCATCTAAATGTGCCGATTCAGCCCCTGATTCTGCGTGGAGGCTTATCCTGTATGCACAGATACACTTCCCCCTGCGTTGATCTCACGATGCATAATCTCTTATTCCTGCCGGCGTCGGTGTGTGACCTCCACAGGCTAGCGCTCACCGGCTGACGGCGCTCGTCTGTTCCCGCACGCCGCGTTGGCTCCGTGAGCACGCCGCCGCGCCCTCGCCGCCGCCGGAGTACGGCTCGCGCTTTGACACCCCCAATTACAAGACGCCGCAAAAATACATCTCAAACAAGATTGCCTGGCGTTGTAGCTGTGTAGGGGGAGGGGGGAGAAGAAGGAAAGGAGATGAAATGAAACACACACATTTCAGTCAGGAGCGTCGAGGGTGACGCGTTTGAGGATTTACTTCTCAATCCTACCTGTGAAAGCGTGAACATTCTCGGGGTTGGATAGGTGAACACCAGCCCTGTTTGGATTCTCTGGTTTCAGATATGAAATGACACACTTCCCAGCCCTCGTTGCGATTGACAGTGAGCACGCAATAGACGTCCTAGAACAATGTGCCACACCTCAGAGACACAGTACCGACTCTAAACCTCTTAGCTACCAAATAACAAAACGTTTATTTATTAAAGTCTTTAAAACACCGCAGTCAATAATATATATTTTCCCCTCTGTCACTCTGGACAACTGTTTTTTTCACTTGAGAGTATTTCATTATTTCAGCTTCAAAATGTTCGCTTGAAACCTACTGTTCATGTTTGGGCCTTAGAGGAATGAGAGTGAAAAATAAGATAAGAAAATAGGAAAGGAATCACTTGAGAGAGAGAGAGAGAGAGAGAGAGAGAGAGAGAGAGAGAGAGAGAGAGAGAAAGAGAGAGAGAGTCAGAGAGAGCGAGAGAGAGAGTCAGAGAGAGAGTCAGAGAGAGAGAGAGAGCGTCAGAGAGAGAGAGTCAGAGAGAGAGAGAGAGTCAGAGAGAGAGTCAGACAGAGAGAGAGTCAGAGAGAGAGAGAGAGAGAGAGAGAGAGAAAGCGATATGGGAAAATGGAGAAAAACAGACAGTCAAGGGGCCCTTTAACTCAAGTAGGAACATACTTTACTCGCAATTCATCACCTTGTTTTAGACAGCTCTCCCCCTTCCTTTCTGTCTCACTCCCTCTCTCTCTCTCTCTCTCTCTCTCCCATTCTCTACCCCTCTCTCTCCGTCTCTCTATCCCTCCTTTTCACACTCTCTCACTCTATTCCCTCTCTATATACAGTATTTCTCTCTCTCTCCCTAATCCAGCAGAAAAGCACAGTTGTGTTATGGGGGTTATCGGACCCCGGCATCGCTGCTAATCCGGCTTAGTTCACTTAATGATGCCACTTGTGGTGCCGCGGACGCCGACGAGGAGTCTATAAACTGCTTCCATTAAAATGCAAATCCGACCTGCGGAGAAAGCCAAGCGACATAAAAGTGGAAGAATTTCGGCCCGTAGACCTGAGGGCCCCCGAGCCTCCAGGCGCGCTGGAAATACTCCTATAATAACTGATGCGCTGATTACCATCCCAGGCAGAGAGCACACAGACGATGAAATAGACTCCATCTGCGGGAGGAACACCACCTGAAAAAAAAAGGGGGGGTCATTTCATTTTGGAGGAGACTAATACATTTTTTTTTGTTGTTGTCAGGAAATGAACAAATGGTTATCAATGTAACAAGGGAAATCTCCTATCTAGCAGACAGGTTGCTCCTCCTGATACTGCTGCCGCTATGTAAGACAGGAAATGAATTTTTTTGTGCGCTATGTCTCCTCTTTGCCTTTTACACCGATCTACTTCACCCTTTTATCAGGGGTGTATCCTTCACCGAGAGGGCTCTCTCTCTCTGCCTCTCTGACACGCAGAGGTTGTCCCTGACAATAACGCGCCCGGAGACAGCCAGCTGCAATAGAGTAGCTTCAATTTACACAATGATCTGTTGGAGAACAGATCCGGAGCTGGGATTATGCCTACCTCCACCCGCTGTGTGTGTGTGTGTGTGTGTGTGTGTGTGTGTGTGTGTGTGTGTGTGTGTGTGTGTGTGTGTGTGTGTGTGCGTGCGTGCGTGTGTGTTTGTGCGAGAGAGAGAGAGAGAGAGAAAGTTTTTCAAACTTATAATAAATTTAAATATGCAGTACAATTAATATTACTGTACATTACAGCACACACTTTTTCTCTTAAGTGCTAAATATCTGTGATACAGTAAGTCCACGATTTGACTGAATTGGATTCTTTTAACCCTGAATATTGATGTTCTTGTCCTGTCTGTTCTAACGGGGGCGAGCCAGCGCCCCACACAGGCCCGGCACGGACGCCGGTAATCCGCCACGCATTTCTAGAACTGGGAATTAGGATTACCTGGATTTATGGTATCCCAAGGTGGGCGTGACCATACAGGGTGTGTGAGAGAGGGCTAGGCCTGGAAGGACAGCCCGCCACAGGGGCCTTATGGGAGTCTGGGTCCTGGAAGGACAGCTCGCCACAGGGGCCTTATGGGAGTCTGGGTCCTGGAAGGACAGCTCGCCACAGGGGCCTTATGGGAGTCTGGGTCCTGGAAGGACAGCTCGCCACAGGGGCCTTATGGGAGTCTGGGTCCTGGAAGGACAGCTCGCCACAGGGGCCTTATGGGAGTCTGGTGACTGCATGGCACAGTAAGTATTTGTATTTTACTTTTGAAACACAAATACAAAATTTGATTTAAGGTTTGTTAATCCATGAAAAATGTCATCTTTTTAAAACAAACCAAACAAAATGTTCTAACATAGCAGAGCCTGGCGTATTCCTGTTTTAAGCATTGTTCAAAGTGTGTGCATTTCTTACTCACTATAATAATAATTATAATAATAATAATAAAAGTCTAGAATTAACATGAAGATAATCTGATTTGCAACTTCATATAAATACATTATATCCAAGAGATGATGTTTTGGGGCCTTTGGGTGTGAAAGCCGATATTAAAACGGTCCAAGCAGGTCCAAGCAGGTCCAAGCAGACTGTGAAGGTGATTTAGAGGGAGGGTTTCCCATGTGACCCAGGTTGGCCCACCACCTGTCAGCGTGCGTGGTCCGGGTCTGGACCGCTGGCTCTGTCTGACCCGGGTCTGGACCGCTGGCTCTGTCTGACCCGGGTCTGGACCGCTGGTTCTGTCTGACACCGCTGCTTAGGCCCAGATTTACAGAACATGGCTCACAGCTCACACACTCCTCTGGTTAGCGACGGCCTGTCACTGGTCTCTCAGACGGAGTCTTCTCTGCAGCTGTTCCCACCTCACCGCCGGTCTTCTGGGTAGAACTAACAGCGCTGGGTCAGCTAGGAGGCCAACGAAGGGAACCACCAAAAACAAATACAGTATTTATAGTTTATTATATATTTCTGAAATGAGACCTTCATCTTGTCTTTCAGATGCAGGATTTAAAAAACTGTCCTAGAACAGCAGTCGCTCTGAATTACAGTATTTGATAGATTTTTATTTGTCAAAATATTTGACAAATATATTAATTTTACTTTACTGTTAAGGCTGTCATAATATATATATAAATTAATTTGAAAGTGGACTAAATGTCCATTGAAATAATTGACTTATTATAAAATGATTCATGAGCGGTTTGAAAGGTCTCATTTTTTCAAGGGCTCGGCCCGCTGCACGGAAATGATGGAGGGAAATCTGCTTTTATTTAAATTTCACATTTTTCACTCGGCCCAGAAGCAACTCAAACGCTTCATCTTATATTACAGCATAGTGGTCTTCCTGGTGTCCTTGATAATGTTCAGTAATTAATTATAGCAAAACTCCTCAGTGAGACACGCACGCAAGTGTTACGGTCTCACTTTTTTTGGACTAGTTTATTTTCCGTTTTTTGGCAGAGGACATGGTCAAATTAAGTCTTTCCTTTATGGGGTGATAACTCTCCATCTGGTCTGCAAATGACCCGTCCAAATAAAGCATTACCAGGAGGATGCGGTCTCATGCGGTCAGAGGGGTTGATTCTGATCTGAAAGTCTCTGTGAAGCCCCTTGTCAGGAGATACCCTCAGCTAGAACAAGTAGACCGTCTCTCTGGAGCCATTACATCACAACTGCAATCTTATAATGTCTTGATTGTTCATTTTTTATTGTTTATTTGGATCCACATCCGTTGCCACCAAGGTGACCACTAGTCTTCCTGAGGTCCACAAGAAGGCGCACAAACACACAAGTTCAGTCTGCTCTGCACCGTCAGACAAAATGGACGTCCGTTCGTGAAGTCTCTAAAACAATACGTGTTTGTTTGTAAAAGCCCACAGACGGGACCAGATGATGATCAGAGCGCACACACACTGCCCCTCGTCTGAGAGCGCCTCCGCTTGAAGCTGTGTGAAAATCGAGGGGTGAAAAGTCAGGGTGGGAAAGAAGACAGGACGAGAAGACGAGGAGAGAGAGAGAGGAGGGAGGAGGAGGGGAGGAGCATCTGCTGGTGGTCATGGTGAATTTGGCCTTCTTCAGGCCTCCCTGCTCTTTGAAAATGCACCAGGGTGAAATAAAAGAGAGTTGGCAACGCGCCACCATTCCCTTCATTTTCATCTGCTACATTCATCATATCTTTGTGTCACGCCCCCCTCCCCCCCACCCCCCACCCCCGCTGCCAACCCCTCGGTCTCAAAAGGCTCTGGCTTGACTCAGGAAGTAAATAAAAAGGACGGGGGCCTGGGCCACACTCGATAAAGGGTGCACTTGATCCCAGGCACGGCGTGGCCCCCCGGGGGAGCTTATGACACTATGGCTTTTAACTGGAGATCACTTGGTGTACAACACATCCATTGTTTTTAACAACGTACATGTCTGATGTTTTTGGTCTGTCCTTATCTTGTATGTTTCTATATGTGTATTGTTGTCTTGTGTTGTTTTTATGGCTTTATGAGCTACGTGGCATTTTAATTTCCTTCGGGATAAATAAAGTCAATCAAATCAAATCAAATCAAAAAGACATCTCTCCTCATCCTCTCCCCTCAGCCTAGTAGGTGGTTTAGGGAGAACGTGTGTGTGTGTGTGTGTGTGTGCCCACTGCAGTGAGGTCCAGACAGAATTGGGATGATGAGTATGACCACCCCCCCATTCATCCTTTACACCTTGTTTCCCATCCCTCCAGGTCTAACCCCCCCCCCCCACACACACACACACACCCAGAGTGCACTCTCCCACACGCTCTGAATGTTTGAGCATGCCTAGAAACGTGTTGAGCAGAGGGGGGCAGCAGAGGAGATCTGCCTTGTATCCCGAGCGTGAGGAGAACTCCCAGCATGCACCGGGGGTGGGGAGACATGTCCGCAGGGGGGACACGCCTGGGGAGATCGGCTTTTCAGGGCATTCTGGGAAGCGGGGAGGCCTCAATCAAACGGAGCTCCGTCACTCGGGGTGTCGCCGGGGTCCAGTGTCGCCCCGACCGGGGGGTGGGGCCGGCCGCCGGGTTGCCGCGGCAACGGGTTTGCATGTTAAAGGAGACGCCCGGCATCCGAGGCGTCCGGCCCAAAAGGGGAGCAGGTCAGCGTTTCCCAGGCGTCCCGGACCGGTGGGGATCGGCGCCAGGGTGTCCGACGGGGATGATGTATCTGGGAGTGATGGGGCATCGGGTCCCGCCCCGCCACGCCCCCCCCCACCTCCCCCACCCCCACCCCCAGCCCTAACCTGGCCCGGGACTCTGTGGCGTGGGGAAGCCAGCCGCCCCAGCCTGCCCCCAAACCGCCGCCCTTGAGAAGAACCGTCGCTAGGAACCTCTCAACCGTCACCTCCTTCCCGGGGGACCGGTCCAACCTGCGCTCCCCCCAGTCTGGGCTCACAGAGACGGCGCGTCCCAGAAAACAGGCGGGGGACAAAGACCTCAAGCCTCATCGGGTTCCGTGTCCATATTCCGTTGGTCGTTGTCCTGCTTGACTCTCGTGACACCGGGGTCAGTATTTGGGATTATAATTATAGGTGCAACAAAATGGCGTACGTGGTGAATTGCTAATGCTGGCTAACATGAGGTGAATGCTGATGGGAACGGGACAGAAGAACAAGCCAGCTTGTCGTCGTCTTTCCCCAACTGTCAGTGATGTGCGCATCTTCATTACAGGGCGTAGGGAACATGGAGGATAGGTTGCAACAATCATTTTCGCTGGAATGGCGTGTTCCAGATAAATACCAGAATAATTTCAGAACAATGTAGCGTGAAGTGATATCAAGTAGCAGGTATTTGATAAATCGTCTCGTTGAGAGGGGTCAGGGAAGAGTTTTTACAGCTCACTTTTCTGGCCCCTGGGTGATACTGGTTTTTTGCTTCCCTCTGGAATATGTAGGGGTGAGATGTATGCCCACCTTCCTTGTTCTCTGTAAAGCGCATTGTGTTGCCTCTGTGTATGAAATGTGCTATACAAATAAAGCTTTGATTTGATTTGATTTGATTTGATTTGATTTGATTTGATTTGATTTGATTTGATTTGATTTGATAAAGGGAACTACTACTGTGTGGTCACAGCAAGACACAACATGACTCCTAAAAACCTCAGCGACTCAGCTACTGTTATATGCTCATCTACAAAAACACCCTGTAACTGTCATTGCTGTCCCTTATGCAAAGAAAATATATTCCCCTATATATTAAAGTCATTGAGATCATCTAACTTCCGTAGTTTGACGTATTTCCGACGCAAACCAGCTATGAGGGTGGGACATATGTTTAGAGGAATTTGATTGGAACATTGACAAGTGGACGGGTTTTAAGAACTTTAGACAGATTCGATAGAAGGATAGCGCTGATTGACGGGTGGATGTCGTGAGATTATTGGTCTCAAATCGAAGGTACCTGTTGTCATCATTGCACGTGACCTACCGTTTTCCAGGAAATTAGAAATTATATACTTTGATATAAGATTATAACAAAAGTATAATTTTGTAAATGTTTGGGCATACATCGTTGAATAGGTGAACACTATGACCAATTATGTGAACCAAAATGGGACAGAATACTTTTTTCATTTCAGTGCGACTTTAACTGTCAATATATTCTAGTATGTAAAATATATGGTATGGAGGAAATATACAGAATAATATATGATACACATAATATATTTCATTTCATTTCAAACCTTTATTTATACTCGTGAAGCATAAATAAGAGGTTTCCCTTATTTAGAGTGATGACGAGTTTACACAGAGACACAAATCAACAAATCAAATGCAATGTACAATAATAATAATAATAATAATAATAATTAAAAACAGTTACAGGTTAAAGTACATAGGTATAGAGCTCTGTGACTGAAAGAAATGCCTCACGCTTTAGAGTCTGTTGTAAAGTATTCCAAGTATAAGGAGCATCATGGAAAAAAGCAGCCCTTCCAAGTTCAGAATGCACTTGAGGAACCCTGAGAACAAGCCAATCGTTTAATCGGGTCTGGTAGGTGCCAAGGCTCCAGTCCAACAGAGACGAGATAGAAGATGGAAGTTTACCAATAATGGCTTTGAAAATAAACAAATACCAGTCATAGTTACGCCTTAGAGAAAGAGATGGCCAGACCACCTTATGAATAAGAACACAGTGGTGAGTGTCATATCTATCACCCGTAATAAATCTTAGGGCAGGTAGACAGAGTCCAAGGGATTCAAGGTTGTCACGGAAGCATGTCTATAGATAGTGTCACCATAGTCTAATACTGATAGAAAAACAGCTTGAATATATTGAATAATACTGAAGGAATTGCCGCTTTTCATATATTACAGTATATCGGAAAATATAACCACTAGACGGTTACGCAATGGAACTAAGGTTTTTACAGGCAGTAATAATTGACGCAGTAATATTTCACATAGAACGGTAAAGAGGCTTTGCCGTGGTATATCGTTTATATACAACGGCTCTTAAGCAATCAGATTGCGAGGTCGGAACTGCCCATTTCCAATATATCACAATATATTTTTGTGTCATAATGGGTGCTGTCTATCCTATCGTTTCTGAAACCCTGTGTGGCACGCTTTCTCTAGCCTGCTCCTCCCTGTGTGTGTGTGTGTGTGTGTGTGTGTGTGTGTGTGTGTGTGTGTGTGTCCTCCGGTGCCCTCTTTGGTTTCTGTCTCTGCGCCTCCTCAGGGGCCGACGTGTTGAGGCATGCCCGCCCGGGTAAAGAGAGAGAGAGAGAGAGAGAGAGAGAGAGGGAGAAAGAGAGAGAGAGAGAGAGAGAGAGAGAGGGAGAAAGAGAGAGAGAGGGGGGGGGGGGGGAAGAGAGAGAGAGGAAGACAGAGAGAGAGGGAGAGAGGGGGAGAGAGAGAGGGGGGGAGAGAGAGAGAGGAAGAGAGAGAGAGGGGTAGAGAGAGAGAGAGAGAGAGGGCGGGGAGCGAGAGAGAGAGAGGGGGTGAGAGAGAGAGGGAGGTAGAGAGGGAGAGAGAGAGAGAGAGGGGGAGAGAGAGAGAGAGGGGGAGAGAGAGAGAGAGAGAGAGAGAGGGGAGGGGAGCAGGGGCCAGATGGCTCTGTCAGGGCGGTTGGAGTGGCTGGCAGTGCCACGCTTCACCCAGGGACAATGGCGGGTCGGGGCCAGGGCGCGGATCAAGCTGCGGCCCAATAAAGGCGGCGCTGCTGAGGGTTGCGACCTGGAAACGAGGACGACTGCGATAACAGCTTGGCGGAGTGGCGGGCGGGAGGGGGGTGGGGGGCGACGTGGCGTTAACGTCGGAAAGCGTGAATGTCACTGTCCGCCCCCTCACCTCGACCCCCACCCCGACCCCTCCCCCCGATCTTAGACTCCATCTTAGGAAAACAACGGCCCCTTGCTCTGAGATGACACACTGACTGTCTCGTGAGCGCTCGGGTCAGGACTGATATCATGGAGGATTGTCCTGGTATATATGATAAGATCTCAGCTTCGCTTTGTCCTGGATGTCTTGACAGTGAACATTCTGACCTGTGTCAGCAACATAGAATGAGCCCAGGCTTGTCATTTTATTATTTTCATGTGTCATTTTCTGGTGTCTTAATAGAAAATCTCCTGTCTGTGATCTGGTCTGAAGGACTGCGAAAGCCATACATGTGGTTTAAAGGTGTTCTATTTTGCTAATTTTCAACTATTTAATATAAGTCGTTGGGGTCCCCAAAACTTGTCTGAGTATTTTTGCTGAAAATTCCAATCAGAATAAGCATTGTAGCATGCCTCTATACCCCTCCGTTGACCACGAGATCAGATTGAGCTGATTGAGCGATTTTTTTATATGCAAATGAGCTCAGCTAAGAGCAAGTTGGCAGGCTAGAGAACGAGGGATGTTGATGGTGCTATGCTATCTCAAATATAACTGGCTAGCCTGGACCATCCACACTGAATATCACTGTGACAAATTTAATTGTCCTCTTTCCCTGACTAAACATGATAGCGTTAGTGCCCATGTTATTATCTCCACGGTTGCATGCTGTTACCTGTAGCTACATTCGCTAGCTAGACACAACCAGGCTATATGACACCATTCGACTACAAACAATAATAGCTAGATTCTGTAGGAGGGGAATCCAATGATGTCCACTTAACATTTGATCATTTTTAATGACCGCTCGATGAACTAGAAGTTTACCAATTTGATTCCACTAACGTTACTCTAACATATGATGAAAGGAGCATCCGGGTTGAGGCAAAAGGGCAGTTTGTTCGTGTTAGCTAGCTAGCGTTAGTACTATATGCAAACAAACATAAGCGTAATTACTTACAGTTTCTGCATAATTTCCACGGACAGTTGGTATTGCTTGATCATTCAGAAAGAGTTTATCTGAAAATCCTGCATTGTACTGACCCAGGTTGGAAAAGCAATCAGGCAAAAAATGGCTAGCACACACTGCCAGTGTTTTGCCAATTTCAGCGGGAACGTTGCCATCAAAAATAAAATGTATCCACTCAGCTCTGCTGTCCTTTGAGCTTGGGAGATGATCTGTGCTGCTTAGTACAGGCAGATTTTCCGCGCTAAGACATTATGCTAGCTAGCGGGGACCCCGAATGTGACGTAGAGTGACATGGGAGATTTGAACGGCTTGCAGGGACTGCCTTTTTTACTAATGTTTTCATTTCGGCTGACCACAACAAAATGACTGGGTTGTTTCACTTCATACTTTGTGTGTTAGTAGGCCCATCAGAGACTCAAATGTACATACAAAAACAATAAAAACCCTTTAAAATCATACACTTCGATTCATTCCCAAGGGCAAGAGATTATGACGGTGGTCTTCCGGTAAAATGATTATTGTTCTTATTCTTTTTCAGCAGCAATTTCAAAAGATACTAAATTTAAACACGCACACGTTGTGTTTAAAAGGTGTGACGTGAACATGAACGACTCACATGTTTGCACTCACACTCACAGAAATGATATTATTTAATGGATCCCTTTCAAATGATGTCAACCGTGTCATAATCCTGCTCCTGGTTCTTATCTAAAAAAAAAAACTATATCTCTCTGCGTATTACAGCATTCCTCCTTCAGAGCTAAAGATCTCAGACATCCTGGGAGTAATGAAATCATTTTTGTAGAGGATAAAAAAAGAACAGTGGTCTGGCGTGGTCATGGTCATGGTATTTTAACAGCCTAATGAAATGATCTCTCTGAACTCTGCGTGAAGCACCTTGTGTCTGTTTTATACTGGAATCATCTGGGGTCTGGACTCTTGCTTCCCATGCAGAAGAAGCCTCAAATGAACACACAACCCCTCAAAGAGAGCTGTTTGTCTCCCCCCCACCGAAAACAAATCATCTTGTGTTTTTATGCCATGCCTGACTTTAACAGCTTATTGTGTCAGATGCTATTGTAATTGGTTTAATCCAAAAGAACAGATGGTTAAGTGAGTTAGCTTATTCTTCTGTAGGACTCCTCCAAACCCTCATCAACCGTCTAATCCCCGTCGAGAGGGTGCCTCTCTTCACACATCTGCATGGACAGGGGGCGGGGCTTCCCGGAGGGCGACGGCCACATGTGAGAGTTCCACAAACATTAGAGCCAATCCACAGGGTGTGTGGGTGAGAAAGAGAGAGAGAGTGTGTGTGTGTTTGTGTCTGTGTGTGTGTGTGTGTGTGTATGTGTGTGATCCATCCACAGGGTGTGTGGGTGAGTGTGTGTGAGAAAGAGAGAGAGAGTGTGTGTGTGTTTTTGTGTGTGCGTGTGTGTGTGTGTGTAGGTGTGTGAGAGAGTGTCTGTCTGTGCGAAAGTGTGTGTGTGTGTGTGTGTGTGTCTGTGTGTGTCTGTGTGCGTGTATACAGTGTGTGTGTGTGTGCGTGTGTCTGTGTGTGTGTATACAGTATGTGTGTATGTGTGTGTTTGTATGTGTGTGTATACAGTGTGTGTGTGTGTGTGTGTGTGGGTGTATACAGTAGGGGTGTAACGATACACTAATCTCACGATACGATACACGATATTGGGTTGACAATAACAATACGATATACTAAGGGCAGGTGTGAAGCAGTAGGGCTGCTGTTCACATCAATAGTGCATTTCTCCACATTTCTACTCCACTACACTTTGTGAATTTAGAGCTTAACTGTTGTAATATCATGGATAGGCCTAGAGACAAAAGACATGTTTGTTACCAGCGTTGTGTATCCAGCGTTCACTGACATACGATAAACATATCACAATATTGTTTTCACCTTGACGATACGTATTGTGACGTTTCTGTATCGCGATATATTGTGGCACGATATATTGTTACACCCCTAGTATATAGTATGTGTGTGTGTGTGGGGTGTGGGTGTGGAAGTGTGTGTGTGTCTGTGTGTGTGTTTGTCTGTGTGTGTATATACAGTGTGTGTGCGTGTGTGTGTATACAGTGTGTGTTTGTGTGTGTGTGTGTGTATGTGTGTATACAGTGTGTGTGTGTGTGTGTGTGTGTGTGTGTGTGTGTGAAAGTTTTTGAAAGTGTGTGTGGAGAGAGCCCAGGAGGATCAGGTGGTTGAGTCTCTTAGGGAGCGAGAGGAGCAGCCTGAGAGAGGAGCCTGAGAGGAGCAGGAGAGGAGCAGCCTGAGAGAGGAGCCTGAGAGGAGCAGGAGAGGAGCAGCCTGAGAGAGGAGCCTGAGAGGAGTAGGAGAGGAGCCTGAGAGGAGCAGGAGAGGAGCAGCCTGAGAGGAGCAGGAGAGGAGCAGCCTGAGAGAGCAGCCTGAGAGAGGAGCAGGAGAGGAGCAGCCTGAGAGAGGAGCCTGAGAGGAGTAGGAGAGGAGCCTGAGAGGAGCAGGAGAGGAGCAGCCTGAGAGGAGCAGGAGAGGAGCAGCCTGAGAGAGCAGCCTGAGAGAGGAGCAGGAGAGGAGCAGCCTGAGAGAGGAGCCTGAGAGGAGCAGGAGAGGAGCAGCCTGAGAGAGCAGCCTGAGAGGAGCAGGAGAGGAGCAGCCTGAGAGAGGAGCAGCCTGAGAGAGGAGCCTGAGAGGAGCAGCCTGAGAGGAGCAGCCTGAGAGAGCAGCCTGAGAGAGGAGCCTGAGAGGAGCAGGAGAGGAGCAGCCTGAGAGAGCAGCCTGAGAGAGGAGCAGGAGAGGAGCAGCCTGAGAGAGGAGCAGCCTGAGAGAGGAGCCTGAGAGGAGCAGCCTGAGAGGAGCAGCCTGAGAGGAGCAGCCAGTCCTGAGAGAGGAGCTTCCCTGTCAGCCCGTGACTGATGATCCCCCTCCTGAGCCGTCAAACACGCCCACAAAGGCCCTCCGGCCGAGACTAAACCCTCTAATTGGGCCTTTGAGTGAGCCGGCGGGCTGGAGAGGGTCCCAGGGGTCCCTCCCTCCCAGGGGCCTGTCCTCCCCAGGGGTCCCCCCCTCTCAGGGGCCTGTCCTCCCCAGGGGCCCCTCCTTCCCAGGGGTCCCCCCCTCTCAGGGGCCTGTCCTCCCCAGGGGTCCCTCCCTCCTAAGGGACCCTCCCTCCCTGTGGCCCATCCTCCCAGGGGTCCCTCCTCCCCAGGGGCCTGTCCTTACCAGGGGCCCCTCCCTCCCAGGGGCCCATCCTCCCAGGGGTCCCTCCTCCCCAGGGGCCTGTCCTTCCCAGGGGCCCCTCCCTCCCAGGGGCCCATCCTCCCAGGGGTCCCTCCTCCCCAGGGGCCTGTCCTTACCAGGGGCCCCTCCTTCCCAGGGGCCCCTCCCTCCCAGGGGTCCCTCCTCCCCAGGGGCCTGTCCTTCCCAGGGGCCCCTCCCTCCCAGGGGTCCATCCTTCCCAGGGGCCCCTCCTTCCCAGGGGTCCCTCCCTCCCAGGGGCACACATACACGTACACACACACATACAGTACACATACACGCGCACACACACACATGCACACACACATGCACACACAGTCAGACGGTTATTCTCAGGATAGAACCTTCCCTCACCTAAGGTCAGAGTTACATGGTGCTGGTAGGAAGAAACATACATGTTTATATTTTGTACATATATATTATATTTATTAATATTAATATTTTATACTAATTGTAATATTACCACACCGTACATACAAGTGTTGCGTTATTAGAACACTATGAGTAAAATAAGAACTCTATAAAAACGGTGAACATCTTTAATTTGTGGCAGCGGGGTCAACACAGTTTAATTTCAGCCAGTTCTGAATCTATATTAAAATGACAATTGAAGTTGAAGAAAATAATTGCAAACTATATGACTGGTGGGAGAAAGCCTTTTCCACCAGTGTTATTATTATTATTATTATTATTATTATTAGTTTGTATTTTTATTTGAGTTCAGTCTCACTTCCTAAATAGAAACTGATCCCACCTTCCTCCCAGTAGAGAAGCACCTCAGTTGAGTATCTCCGGCCCCTAGTGGTGATTCTGTTGGGATCGAGGGTGTCAGAAAGCGCTCCCAGGGAGTGGAATCACGCCATCTCGCTAAAATCCTTAAACGTGTCACTTTGCATGAAATACGGCAGCGTTCCGTTTCGCACGGCACCTCGATTTGCACCAACGGAACGATTTCCACTTAAAAAGGAAAAAACAGCAGTGGTGCGGCGTTTCCCGGGGGGGGGGGGGGGGGGGGGGGGAGGGAGGGACGTGCCTGCGTGTTGTGTTTTGCGTGTTTGTTGTTGCTGTGAAAAGCCCCGCGGGCGGATCCAGAGACAGACGCGCACACGGAACCGGAGCCGCTCCCATGCTGGTGCTGTGCTCTCGCAAAACCACTAGAACGTGCTCTTCAACAGATTATGCGCGCACACTCTCTCTCATTCTCTCCTTCTTTCTCTCTCTCTCTCTCTCTCTCTCTCTTTCTCCCTCTCTCCTCGCTCATCTGCTCCAGAGACGAGGCAAGGCCAGAAAGCTCTGCTTCTAATTTGTAAAAGAGGCAGAAAGAATGCCATTTATAACTGTGAAAGCAGTGTACCAAAGCAGCGTACCACCAGCACAGAGCTGCGCCCCTGAGGGTCCGGGGCTGCTAGGTCTGCTAAAAACATCGGCTCCCGTGTGCGTCCGGCCGTCCGGACACCGATGGACCCTTGCGCGCCTCACCGGCACTAAAGCCCGAGCTACACCCACAACACTGGACTCTACAGACGAGCGGAGGAGGAGGAGGAGGAGGATGAAGACGACGACGACATACATAAGAGCAAACATACGCACACAACAACTGCGTATAACTAGGCCTACTACTACGGTCACAACACATCTGGGGGATGGAGGCTAGTGTTTGTAAAACAAGATTAATTTAAACAATAACAATCAAAATGCATTTAACTGCGAGCCCTTAAAACACAGCTGTTGAGCTTAGCGCAGAGTTCTGTTTGGCACTAGAGGAAGAGGAAGACGGACAGAT
>NC_140245.1:15414427-15441927 GCF_949987555.1 Borostomias antarcticus | reverse complement strand
TGACTGCCATCTGTACCACAAGGCCTCTATAGGGTCTCAGGTCTGTAGGACACGGTCTCTATGGTCTCTGTCTGGAGCTGCTGTCTGTAGGACAAGGTATGTGTCAGTAGGACAAGGCCTGTTGGGTCTCTGGTTGGGTGGTGTCAGTAGGACAAGACCTCTATAGGGTCTCTGGTTGGGTGGTGTCAGTAGGACAAGGTCTCTATAGGGTCTCTGGTTGGGTGGTGTCAGTAGGACAAGGTCTCTATAGGGTCTCTGGTTGGGTGGTGTCAGTAGGACAAGGTCTCTATAGGGTCTCTGGTTGGGTGGTGTCAGTAGGACAAGGTCTCTATAGGGTCTCTGGTTGGGTGGTGTCAGTAGGACAAGGTCTCTATAGGGTCTCTGGTTGGGTGGTGTCAGTAGGACAAGGTCTCTATAGGGTCTCTGGTTGGGTGGTGTCAGTAGGACAAGACCTCTATAGGGTCTTTGGTTAGGTGGTGTCAATAGGACAAGACCTCTATAGGGTCTCTGGTTGGGTGGTGTCAGTAGGACAATACCTCTATAGGGTCTTTGGTTGGGTGGTGTCAGTAGGACAAGACCTCTATAGGGTCTCTGGTTGGGTGGTGTCAGTAGGACAAGGTCTCTATAGGGTCTCTGGTTGGGTGGTGTCAGTAGGACAAGGTCTCTATAGGGTCTTTGGTTGGGTGGTGTCAGTAGGACAATGTCTCTATAGGGTCTCTGGTTGGGTGGTGTCAGTAGGACAAGACCTCTATAGGGTCTTTGGTTGGGTGGTGTCAGTAGGACAAGGTCTCTATAGGGTCTCTGGTTGGGTGGTGTCAGTAGGACAAGGTCTCTATAGGGTCTTTGGTTGGGTGGTGTCAGTAGGACAAGGTCTCTATAGGGTCTCTGGTTGGGTGGTGTCAGTAGGACAAGACCTCTATAGGGTCTTTGGTTGGGTGGTGTCAGTAGGACAAGGTCTCTATAGGGTCTTTGGTTGGGTGGTGTCAGTAGGACAATATCTCTATAGGGTCTCTGGTTGGGTGGTGTCAGTAGGACAAGGTCTCTATAGGGTCTCTGGTTGGGTGGTGTCAGTAGGACAAGGTCTCTATAGGGTCTCTGGTTGGGTGGTGTCAGTAGGACAAGGTCTCTATAGGGTCTCTGGTTGGGTGGTGTCAGTAGGACAAGGTCTCTATAGGGTCTCTGGTTGGGTGGTGTCAGTAGGACAAGGTCTCTATAGGGTCTCTGGTTGGGTGGTGTCAGTAGGACAAGACCTCTATAGGGTCTTTGGTTAGGTGGTGTCAATAGGACAAGACCTCTATAGGGTCTCTGGTTGGGTGGTGTCAGTAGGACAATACCTCTATAGGGTCTTTGGTTGGGTGGTGTCAGTAGGACAAGACCTCTATAGGGTCTCTGGTTGGGTGGTGTCAGTAGGACAAGGTCTCTATAGGGTCTCTGGTTGGGTGGTGTCAGTAGGACAAGGTCTCTATAGGGTCTTTGGTTGGGTGGTGTCAGTAGGACAATGTCTCTATAGGGTCTCTGGTTGGGTGGTGTCAGTAGGACAAGACCTCTATAGGGTCTTTGGTTGGGTGGTGTCAGTAGGACAAGGTCTCTATAGGGTCTCTGGTTGGGTGGTGTCAGTAGGACAAGGTCTCTATAGGGTCTTTGGTTGGGTGGTGTCAGTAGGACAAGGTCTCTATAGGGTCTCTGGTTGGGTGGTGTCAGTAGGACAAGACCTCTATAGGGTCTTTGGTTGGGTGGTGTCAGTAGGACAAGGTCTCTATAGGGTCTTTGGTTGGGTGGTGTCAGTAGGACAATATCTCTATAGGGTCTCTGGTTGGGTGGTGTCAGTAGGACAAGACCTCTATAGGGTCTTTGGTTGGGTGGTGTCAGTAGGACAAGGTCTCTATAGGGTCTCTGGTTGGGTGGTGTCAGTAGGACAAGGTCTCTATAGGGTCTTTGGTTGGGTGGTGTCAGTAGGACAAGGTCTCTATAGGGTCTCTGGTTGGGTGGTGTCAGTAGGACAAGGTCTCTATAGGGTCTCTGGTTGGGTGGTGTCAGTAGGACAAGGTCTCTATAGGGTCTCTGGTTGGGTGGTGTCAGTAGGACAAGGTCTCTATAGGGTCTCTGGTTGGGTGGTGTCAGTAGAACAAGGTCTCTATAGGGTCTCTGGTTGACCGGTGTCTACTTGTTTCAGCACTGTATCATTCCCAAGCACAAGGATATTTGCCACTTCAAAAAGGTGTTTCCCATATACAGTACAAAACCAAACTATTTGCTTCTACACGCTTATAAATGCGTTGACAACTGTGTGTAATTGTAAATCGGGGGACTTCGTTGACAGTTAAGCTGAGGAATTCCACTTGTGTGGTTAAGTTGAGGTTTAAATTAGGTTTTCTTCAACAAATAACGCAAGCACAACAAAAAGGCTCACACTTAGTTGGGATCAAACTCAGGAGGATGTCTTGGTTACAAGCACAGTGCTGCGTAAATCCTGGCCACAGACAGTCATCCATGATCGGATGGGATAAGTAGATGAGGATGATACGGATAGACTGCTAGACGATGGATAGTAAATTGCCGGAACCTTTAAATGTCTAGTTGAGTACCTAGGACTGGAGTCAGGAACTGATTAGCACTGATAAGATACTATAAGGACAAGCGATTACAAGAATTCCAATGTACCTGTTCGAACATTCTATTCTATTCTATTCTATTTCACAGAGTTTTGACTTGGCAGGATTCCATGAGCAGCTAGTGTGTGGAGAGGCTCTCACAGGTAGGGGAGACATGGCAGCTTCATTTACTCATCTGTCTGGTTCTTCTGGGCCCTGGGCCTCAGATGCATGTGTCCTGCCCCAAGCCTGGGCCTCAGATGCATGTGTCCTGCCCCAAGCCTGGGCCTCAGATGCATGTGTCCTGCCCCAAGCCTCGATGTGGGGACACAGATGTGCGCATATGTGTGTGGGTTTTGTGTATGTGTGTGCGTGTGCGTGAACGTGTGAGTGTATATGTGTGTTTAGGTGTGTTTATGTGTATCTGTGTGTGTGTGTGTGTGTGTGTGTGTCTGTGTGTGTGTGCGTGTGTGTGTGTGTGTATCTGTGTGTGTGAGTGTTTGAGTGTGTGTGTGTCTATCTGCGTGTGTGTGTATCTGTGTGTGTGTGCGTGTGTGTATCTGTGTGTGTGTGTGTGAGTGTGTGTGTGTATCTGTGTATGTGTGTGTATCTGTGTGTGTGTGTGTGTGTGTGTGTGTGTTTGTGTGTGTGCATAGGCGATTTTACCCTCTGAGAGTAGGGGGGGCAACATTTTGACGTGAGAAAAAAAACGAAACAGTTCTGCCGTCTCGTCCCATCTATTGACAAAGAATACCAGTTGTGAACAGTATGCTAATAAGAAATCCGTATGACAATTCAATATGTACAACGCATCAAACTTCATCTAGACACCACGAGCATGTCAATATGACTTTATGACCGAGCACTAGGCCATACCCAACATCACAACATCAAACTGCAACTGCCTGCTGGTGCTAGCTTCCTCGCCGATGGTGATGTTGCTAGTGCTAGTGCTAGCTTCGATAGCCTCTGGAGCACTTCTGCATTCGATTTCACCTGCTGCGATGTCATTTCGAGTGGTAGCTTCTTCATTAGCATTGCCAGATTTTATTTTATTTTATGAAGTGGTAAATTGTTTTTATAGCTCTTTTCGCCATTGTGAGCAGGTTGGCTAGTTGTAGCTTGTTGAGCACTGAGCAGTACAGTCAGATCTCATTTTTTTCGACGGACGAGTTGTGCCATTAGTGGATTATGAATATATATGTTACGGTCAATGTGAGAAAACGGGGAATGTGAGCTTTTCCCGGTTATTGCGCACATTCCCCGACCTCGCGGGGAATGTAGGAGAAACATGTGCGTTTCTCACATCTCCCGGGTAATGTGCACATTCCCCGACCTTGCGGGAGATGTGAGAAATTGGTTAGTATTTCTCACATCTCCTGTACGGTCGGAGATTGTGCACATTAACCGGGAAATGCTTACAATTCCCGACCTTGCGGTAAATCTAGGAAAGCGCAACCGTATGCAAAACCTATGCGCAGCCGGTGGGAGAGGGCTTATGTGATGCCTCAGATGGCGTGCACCATAAGAGGCACCCACGGTAGTTGGGCTATCGTTACTGGCGCACACCTGTGAGAGATTTTTCGTCTTTTCGTCTGTCTTTCGGCTAGCTAACGTGTAGGGTTCCTTTGGAGGTTCCCACCTTCCTGTTGTTGCAATGTTCCTTTTGCATTTGTTAACTTGATCACCAGTGTAGGCCTATCCTCCTAATACTACTTACACTGTGTGCAGCATAGGCTATATTAGTACTGTTCAAGGTAGACCACAGACTGTTATTAACTGGGGAGGACCGGGACGAATGAAACACTTTTTGGTTTGATCAGATTTACACAGAAATTAATAAAGATGGAGATTACATTTTTTGATGACAAACAACTTGTACATGTCCTTCACTAACCTATTAGTTGTAAGTTTCGTTCTGTGGTGTAACAGTTCAATTCAAGACGGCCGAGAACAGAAGATGTGCATTGTTTCTCTTGTCCCTGCCGTGCGGGGCGAGTGAAACAGACGAGTGGGACGAGTGAACCATTGAGATTGTTTTGCTTATTGTGTTGCGTAGTCTCGCGGCTTGTAGGCTAATTATCTTAACTTTCAACACATGTATAATTAGACCCAATTTAATGTTTCCATTAATGCAATTGATGCTATGTATTAGAAAACCATGGGCAAAATGTCAAGCGCCTCTCGTTCTAAGCGCACGAGCCCTCTCCCACCACCCGGCTGCGCAGAGGTTTTGCATACGGTTGGACTTTGCTAGATTTACCGCAAGGTCGGGAATTGTAAGCATTTCCCGGTTAATGTGCACAATCCCCGACCTTGCGGGAGATGTGAGAAATACTAACCAATTTCTCACATCTCCCGCAAGGTCGGTGAATGTGCACATTATCCGGGAGATGTGAGAAACGCACATGTTTTTCCTACATTCCCCGCGAGGTCGGGGAATGTGCGCAATAACCGGGAAAAGCTCACATTCCCCGTTTTCTCACATTGACCGTAACATATATATATTTTTAAAGGTAGCCTAGTTTAAGTAATAAATACACTTTTAAAATTAATGATGATCTAACACAAACTGGTACAAACCACAATTATGTATTTAATAATTGTGTTAATTAGTAAAAAAAAAAAAAAAATCTTTTTTTTTTAAGAATCTGAGAAGAGTTGGGCTGTCCAATCAGGGGGGGCACTTGCCCCCCCTGCCCCCCCTATAAAATCGCCAATGTGTGTGTGTGTGTGTGTGTATCTGTGTGAGTGTGTGTGTGTGTGTGTGGGCATTTCTATGTGTGCGGGTGAAGGGAAACATGGACCTGACCAAGTGACGCCGTCTCTGGGGGAAAAACGGATGCTTGGTCACTGACAGGATGATCAAGTTGTACCTGACTGACCCACTGGCTAAAACAACTCGTCCACCCCCCCCCCCCCCCCCCCCCTCCGTCTCCCCTCCACCCCCGCCTCCCCCATCATCCCACCCCAGGCCGGCGTTCTCCTCCTGGGTTCTCCTGGGTTCTGCGCCGGGCCCCCGTGCAGGAGGAGCCTTATAGGAACCATGTGGAATGAGCCGTCTCTGACATCACACTCATCAGCTCGCTAACTCTGCCGGCCGCCACGGCCTCGTTAAGGCCTCGTTAAGCCTTCGTTAGGAGCAGCCCTGCCGCCCGCCTCCTCCCGCCATGCTGATAGCATTACTGCTCCTAGCCCCCCCCCCTCTCGTTCTCTCTCTGGCTCTCGTCTCTCTCTCCCTCTCTCTGTATGTCTCTCTCTCCCTCTCTCTCTCTCTCTCTCGCCCTCTCCGTCTCTCTCTCCCTGCCCCTCTCTCCCTGTCTTTCTCTCTCTCTCTCTCTCTCTCTCTGTCTATCTCCCTCTCTTTCTCTCTTCCACCCCCCCTCTCTCCCTCCCCGCTCTCTCCCTCCCCCCTCTCTCCCTCTCTCTTTCTCTCTCTCTCCCTCTCTCCCTCTCTTTTTCTCTCCCTCCCTCCCTCTCTTCCTGTCTTTTTCTCCGGGTTGTGCATGTGATTTAGTCATCAGGTAACTGTTTGGTGCTTGTGGGGGGGGGGGCTGTGTGTGTGTGTGTGTGTGTGGGTGGGTGGGTGGGTGTCTCTGATATGTGTCTGTTTGTGTCTGAGACATGTGCTCTAAAACCATCCACATAAAAGTGCGGGGGAGTGGCTTTAGAGGATCCTCCCGTGGAAATATCGCCAGGCCTGCAGACTGGACCCGGGGCTGATGCGATCTAAAATATCTATTTTTAATTTTACCATGAGAAACATTTTACCGCAAGGCATCACGTTTCATTACCTTGTGTCTGGGTGCCGTGGTGTAGAATGGCCTGCCTTTACAGGGCCACATTCCCTGTGTCCACTCTACCCAGACCAGCTGTATGTCAGACAACCGTGTGTGTGTGTGTGTGTGTGTCTGGGGTCACAGAGGTCCCCCTCCTTCCCTTTGTGTATAAGTGGAGAAGACAGATAGTTGGATGGCCGTCTCCCTGAGCTTGTGGGAAGAGTGCCCTACGCTTCAGATGCCTTGTCCTTTGGCCCCCTCTACACACACACACACACACACACACACACACACACACACACACACACACACACACACACACACACACACACACACACACACACACACACACGCACACTCTAACTCCCCCCAACCAATGGCACCCGCCAACCCAGCCCCAAGCGCCCTCCGACACTAAACATCAGTGAGGACATCGACAAGGCCCCCCTTAGCCGAAGTCAGCGACCGCACTCCAGAACTACAAATCCCACGAGACCCATCGCAGACCCCCTCCGCTCCAGCTCCGCTCCCCCTCTGCCCCACCTCCGCCCCACCTCCACTCCCCCGTCCCCCGCTCCACCTCCACTCCCCCTCCGCCCCACCTCCGCTCCACCTCCACTCCCCCCCCACTCCCCCTCCGCCCCACCTCCGCTCCACCTCCACTCCCCCCCCCCCGCTCCCCCTCCGCCCCACCTCCGCTCCACCTCCACTCCCCCCCCCGGCTCCCCCTCCGCCCCAGCTCCGCTCCCCCTCCGCCCTACCGCCGCTCCATCTCCGCTCCCCCTCCACCCCACCTCCACCCCACGTCCGCTCCACCTCCGCTCCACCTCCGCCCCAGCTCCGCTCCCCCTCCACCCCACCTCCGCTCCACCTCCGCCCCAGCTCCGCTCCCCACCTCCGCTCCCCCTCCGCCCCACCGCCGCTCCATCTCCGCTCCCCCTCCACCCCACCTCCACCCCACGTCCGCCCCACCGCCGCTCCACCTCCGCCCCAGCTCCGCTCCCCCTCCACCCCACCTCATCCCCACCTCCGCCCCACCTCCGCTCCGCTCCACCTCCGCTCCACCTCCGCCCCAGCTCCGCTCCACCTCCGCTCCCCCTCCGCCCCAGCTCGGCTCCCCACCTCCGCTCCACCTCCGCCCCAGCTCCGCTCCCCACCTCCGCTCCCCCTCCGCCCCACCGCCGCTCCATCTCCGCTCCCCCTCCACCCCACCTTCACCCCACGTCCGCCCCACCTCCGCTCCCCACCTCCGCTCCACCTCCGCCCCAGCTCCGCTCCCCACCGCCGCTCCCCCTCCACCCCACCTCCGCTCCACCTCCGCCCCAGCTCCGCTCCCCCTCCGCCCCACCGCCGCTCCATCTCCGCTCCCCCTCCACCCCACCTCCACCTCACGTCCGCCCCACCTCCGCTCCCCACCTCCGCTCCACCTCCGCCCCAGCTCTGCTCCACCTCCGCTCCACCTCCGCCCCACCTCCGCCCCACCTCCGCCCCAGCTCCGCTCCACCTCCGCTCCACCTCCGCCCCAGCTCCGCTCCCCACCGCCGCTCCCCCTCCACCCCACCTCCGCCCCACCTCCGCTCCACCTCCGCCCCAGCTCCGCTCCCCACCTCCGCCCCACCTCTACCCCAGCTTCGCTCCACCTCCGCTCCACCTCCGCTCCAGTTCTCTCTCTGTTTTTCTTCTTCTTCTCTAGTTGCAGCAGAGTCAGATTCCATCAGTGCCCCGGGTTCGAGGCACACTATCACACAGCCAGCAACAGACACAACCACACACACACACACACCCAGCTTGGAGGCGGGTTTAGAGTGTGTGGGGGGGGGGTGTCTGGACGTGAGATGACTCTGGCGTACGACTGACGGATCTGGTCCTCTTTAGCGCCTCGCTTTAAATCTTATGCCTCGATCGATGTTCCGTAATATCCCTCATCCACTAGTATACTAATTACCACTTTTACTACTTCTGTATGTGACACTGCGCTGGGTGTGATCCACTTATCTGAGAGTTCAAATCTGCAGCGCTACAGACTGCAAGCAAGGGAGGGAGGGAGGGGGGGGGGGGGTGGGGGGGGGGGGGGGGGGGGTTGGGAGTTGTAACCAAAACCTCAGCAGTGACAGAACTGCCAATTTTGCGGTGCGTTTGTGATGTAGACTTCTGCATTCTTTCACGTTCGCTGTAAGTCACTGAGCTCGGGGAGAGAGCAGCTCGGGGAGAGAGCAGCGCAGGGAGAGAGTGGCGCTGGCGGGCTTTATTTATCTCTTAATTGTTGTGGTTCGGCGGGGGGCTCTGTCCCTGTCATGCGCGGTGAGGAAAACCCACTGTCTTTTTTACAGCTGTGTTTGGGAACCGGACACCCTGTCCCCAAGTCAACCAGGCACCCTGTCCCCTGTCCCCAAGTCAACCAGACACCCTGCCCCCAAGTCAACCAGGCACCCTGTCCCCAAGTCAACCAGGCACCCTGTCCCCTGTCCCCAAGTCAACCAGACACCCTGCCCCCAATTCAACCGGGCACGCTGTCCCCTGTCCCCAAGTCAACCAGGCACCCTGTCCCCAAGTGAACCAGGCACCCTGTCCCCAAGTCAACCAGGCACCCTGTCCCCAAGTGAACCGGCACCCTGTCACCAAGTCAACCAGACACACTGTCCCCAAGTCAACCAGACACCCTGTCCCCAAGTCAACCAGACACCCTGTCCCCAAGTCAACCAGACACCCTGTCCCCAAGTCAACCGGATACCCTGTCCTCAAGTCAACCAGACACCCTGTCCCCAAGTGAACCTGGCACCCTGTCCCCAAGTCAACCAGACACACTGTCCCCAAGTCAACCAGACACCCTGTCCCCAAGTCAACCAGACACACTGTCCCCAAGTCAACCAGACACCCTGTCCCCAAGTCAACCGGATACCCTGTCCTCAAGTCAACCAGACACCCTGTCCCCAAGTGAACCTGGCACCCTGTCCCCAAGTCAACCAGACACACTGTCCCCAAGTCAACCAGACACCCTGTCCCCAAGTCAACCGGACACCCTGTCCTCAAGTCAACCAGACACCCTGTCCCCAAGTCAACCAGACATACTGTCCCCAGGTCAACCAGACACCCTGTCCTCAAGTCAACTGGACACCCTGTCCTCAAGTCAATCAGACACCCTGTCCACAAGTCAACCAGACACTCTGTCCTCAAGTCAACCGGACACCCTGTCCTCAAGTCAATCAGACACCCTGTCCACAAGTCAACCAGACACCCTGTCCTCAAGTCAACCGGACACCCTGTCCACAAGTCAACCAGACACCCTGTCCTCAAGTCAACCGGACACCCTGTCCACAAGTCAACCGGACACCCTGTCCCCAAATCAACCCTGTCCCCAAGTCAACCAGACACCCTGTCCCCAAGTCAACCAGACACCCTGTCCCCAAGTCAACCGGACATGCTGTCCCCAAGTCTGACCTTGTTAAGAGTAGCTTGGGGGAAGAGAGGGGGGGGGGGGGTTTATCTGGGAACACATTGTGAGACGGTGACTCAGAAACCGAGGACCGTGTTGTTGTACTCAGTGATACCTACTGGAGACAGCTACTTTCAGCTGGATTCTCAGAAGCTCTGTGTGTACATGTGGTATTGTTTTAGAGACATCTCTAGTTGACTGAGATTGCTACTTTGGCTGGAGAACTTAAACATTTAAAAAAGAACAGTCCTGGATTCGCTCAACAAGACAAAACTGAAAGAACATGTTGTAACTCTATTATTCTCTCTCTCCCTCTCTCTCTCTCTCTCTCTCTCTCTCTCTCTCCCCCCTCTCTCTCTCTCTCTCTCTCTCTCTCCCCAGTATGTCTCTCTAATCACCACCATCATCTACAGTTCAGCATGAGTATAAGCCAAAAATATATCAATCATATGAAATTCATCTTGAGGGAGCTGATGTTTGACGTTCCCTCCCCAGCCCCTCCTCCTCCTCGTCTCAGAGATGACAACCCGACTGCTCGCCAGTGAAAAAAACACCCATGAAGGTGCCGACAGTCAGGGCATACCATCCCGGGACACCCCCCGGTGCCAGAGCCTCCGTCAACCAAGTGTGAGTCCGGAGGGGGGGGGGAGGAGCGGTTCCTCAAATGGCGTCCGGTTCCTCAAAGACAACGCCGAGCTTGTTAAGATCCCATATCTAAGATCCCATCTAAGATCCCACATACCCTTATTCTGACGTCTCTCACTTCCTGTCATTCTTTCTGAACCGTCCTGAGGCGTTGACGCCCCGGTCAGTGATCCACGGGCCTGCCGGACCACAGCGTGTATCACTGCTCCCCTCCCGGCGTCTCTCGGAGAGACACAGGACCTCTGGATGTTTGTCCAGGCTGCATATACGTTTAACGGGCTCAGAAAGCCATAAAGGATGACAGCGGCATTGCTCAGAAAACCCAACTACTCCGATTTCCTCAAATGTGCTTCTTTGGACGTGCCCTTCACATTTGGGATTTAGACGGCCGGTCTGGCTCCTGTGCGAGGTATAGAAGGGTTCTAAAGGGTTCTAAGGGGTTCTAAGGCTCTCGTCTATCTAGCCGCCAATTATAATGCATCAAGAATTCGCGGAATGTGGATTCCGTAAGATAGTCGATCAGGTCAGAAGGTTATTTCACAAGAAGAACACAAGCCTCGCTTTATAACAGAAGATATAGAGCTTTAGTAAAAGTTGCTGAAAATAAGGATTGCCTGTGCACTACCAATGCAGTAATGCAGAATTAAGATTGCATTTCTCCAACTGAAACGTTGAAAATCTTGATTCTTTTATGATAGAGCGGAGGTGGGGCGGAGGTGGAGCGGAGGTGGAGCGGTGGAGCAGAGGTGGGGCGGAGGTGGAGCGGAGGTGGAGCGGAGGTGGGGCGGAGGTGGAGCGGAGGGGGGGCGGAGGTGGGGCGGAGGTGGAGCGGAGGTGGGGCGGAGGTGGGGCGGAGGTGGAGCGGAGGTGGGGCAGAGGTCTGCTTACTCGCGGGGTAGAGGACATGCGCTGATATCTGAATATGGAGGAAAAATTAACTTTTCCATATGAGAAATATGGCTGTAAAATATAGGCTGGTCACACACTCTGTCCCAATGTGTGATGAGCTTTGCAGCGAAGACGCCTTTGTCTCGTCATTTGACCACGTTTGAGCAACAGGAGAGGAAAATGTCCTCATCGCTCAACACACCCAACCTGCACACCGAGGAAGATGTCCTCATCGCTCAACACACCCAACCTGCACATCGATGAAGATGTCCTCATCGCTCAACACACCCAACCTGCACACCGATGAAGATGTCCTCATCGCTCAACACACCCAACCTGCACACCGAGGAAGATGTCCTCATCGCTCAACACACCCAACCTGCACACCGAGGAAGATGTCCTCATCGCTCAACACACCCAACCTGCACACCGACCACGCCGACGTCCTCGGACGCTCTCTGTGTGAAGGAACCGCTCAGCTTCAGCGCTGTGAGGAGCAGGAGAGGGATGATGAGGAGCAGGAGAGGGACGGTGAGGAGCAGGAGAGGGACGGTGAGGAGCAGGAGAGGGATGATGAGGAGCAGGAGAGGGACGGTGAGGAGCAGGAGAGGGATGGTGAGGAGCAGGAGAGGGATGATGAGGAGCAGGAGAGGGATGATGAGGAGCAGGAGAGAGGAGCAGGAGAGGGATGATGAGGAGCAGGAGAGAGGAGCAGGAGAGGGACGGTGAGGAGCAATAGAGGGATGATGAGGAGCAGGAGAGGGATGATGAGGAGCAGGAGAGGGATGATGAGGAGCAGGAGAGGGATGATGAGGAGCAGGAGAGGGACTGTGAGAAGCCGGCTATCGAGACAAGGCCGCAGACCCGCCCCAGGGTTTAAGGGGCACCAAGCGGGAATGGATTTGGGGCCCCCCAGGTTCATAGGGTGGGGGCACGCCCCTTCGGAAGAAACTTTAGCAGGTAGCGATTCCAAAACGGCTGTTTTTCCCATGATGCCTCCTGCCGTAGTCATCTTCTAAATGCAAGGACTTTACCAGGAGTGCCTGGCTGTAGCGAAGGGGGCAGCATGTGGCACTAGCATGTCAGTCTCCTCGGACTTCAGCTGCACCGACCACTGTCAGTTCAACCAATCCTGAGGCTTTGTAAGAGCTCTCTTCATGGTGAATATGACTTGGTTCTTCGGGGGATCGCATATGGGGGCAAAAAAAAAAAAAAAAACAGAGGGAAAGACTGAGGAATTCTGGGAAAGCAATTATTTAATGCAACTGTGGAGGGGCAGCGAGGCCAGGAGCGTTGCCGTAGGAGATCAAGCCTTTGAAGGGAGCCAGCAGACCTAGGCTCTGGATGCTCTCTGGCATATCAGAGCCCACAATGCTCAAGTTTCATTATTTTGATGGGAAAATCAGACAACATTTCAGTCTAGGTTTATTTTGCCCTGGTAGACCCCTGCCAGAGCGCTCTCCCTGAATCGCAGGGTTCACTTCACATTACGGGACAGAGAACACATTCATGTTTTATTGTGTCCAGAGTGGAGGGGACGGTCTGTTTTGTATTGTGTTTGTGTTGTGACCGTTATCCCGGTGGCAGGTTTTATGTTTGGCTTGATGAGATTAGTTTTGTTTGACTTTCAAATGAGAAACACATGTAGTGGAAGGTAAGCATTGCTTATCCAATTTTATGCATCTATATACACTATGAGTGGCTATAACTTATTCAAATCAATGCCATGATACTCAATGGTTCAAGTTTGACAATTTATCAACTTTTTCAAATTGTCATTTTCAAAATGATAATGAAAGCTGCAGGAAAACAACAAAATGTAGGTATTTTTTATTTTATTTAAAAATGGTGGTTATACCCCCCTTCTTGGATTAGGTACAATTTCCCAAAACACTACAAATATCATTTTTTCAAAATATATCACACAAATATTTGTAACATTTTTGTTTGAGCACAACATCTTTAAATGTGAGCGAGATAGGGTGTGTGTGTGTATGTGTGGAGGGGGGGGGGGGGGCAGAGAGGGAATATTGCTGGTATTGTTGTGATTGGCAGGAAACAAGTTCCTATTAGCAGTGATGTCACTCACACTGCTGTTGTTGCATGAATGGATTTATCAGTTCTCGTGTCTCCTGGGCTGTATGTGTTTATCTATCCTGTTAGAGGTGTTCTCGTGTCTCCTGGGCTGTATGTGTTTATCTATCCTGTTAGAGGTTACAGTTCAACAACGATAAAGACCATAGATTTCCTTTTGTTTTTTTTGTCACATTTGTTGTCAGCTCACCTTCACCGAAGCAAAACGACTCCCAAAGTCTCTGAATATTTTTCTTTATTAAAAAACAAACAAAAGAAAAACAAAAGCAAGAAGAGATTTGTGAAATAGCTGTGGAAATGTAAATAATTGTCTTTAAATAACGAATCGCCAAGAATTCACTTTATCTCGTCTCTCTTCCCTGTTCAAACCCTATACGGTTTAAACAGGACGTATGAATACATAATGTGTGTAACGGCTTTCTGCGATCCCTGGAAGCGATCTGTCCACATGAAAGGCTGGTCGGTCCGGCGGGGGAAAGACAACGTTTAACTTCTCCCTCCCCTAATCCCCTCTCCCTTACACCCTCTCCTGTTTGCGTTGGGGGGATTGGAGGAGCCCGGGGTGTGGAAGGTAAAGTTGAGCCTGGGCCCTGCTGTGTGGAGGGGAATTAGAAGATAAACCACCGAGCGCTTATTCAACATTAAGTGAAAGTGTGGGATTAGAGAGGGTATGGGCACATAAAGGGTCGCCCTAATCCGTGAAATCTCCCTGAGGTCGAAGGTCATCCTCCAACAGCAGTTTGTATGAAGATTAAGGGAGTCTTGGAGGAAATGAGGGGAGAGTGAAGGGCTTTATCCCCGCTAAACTCACTTCACACACACACACACACACACACACACACACACACGCACACACGCACACACGCACACACACATGCACACATGCACACAGATACACACAGGGGACCCCTCACAGAGGAAATGGAGAAGGGGGGATCACACACACACGTACACATGCACGCACACACCCATGCACGCACACACACGCACACACATATACACACACACTCACACAGGGGACCCCTCACAGAGGAAATGGAGAAGGGGGGATCACAAACACACACACACACAAACACACACACACTGTCCTATATGGAGGCTAATCAGCGCTGAGTGTAATTAACATAGGTTGGAGTTGCTATGCTTCTCAGTGAAACAGGGAGCATCTCTAGCAATTACCAAGACTGCACCACGTAAAGTACGCTGAGCGGCTGTTTAACATAGATGTTGCTATCGCTAATTAGAACGTGGCATTTGATCCTGGTAACGACTCCCAGGCGTGTTTTATAGAGTGTGCCGGCTCTCCCGTGTATATTATCCTTCAGAGGGGAAAACCCGTATTACATGTTCAATGAGACAAATCAAACTATTTTCTTCCCCGTCGTTTGTACTTGCCGGAGACCGTTGAGTAGTTTGTTTAATGCCAGCCGTAAAGCAAAGCATCATGGGATGGTGTGGTCTTGGTTGAGCTGAATGTTGGACTCGCTGACTGGAAAGGGAAAAGCTGCCACAGCGCCGGTGACCACAGGTGCCTTACAGGGGTCAGAGGTGACTGGACACAGGTCATGGACGGTGAGACCTCTGACCGTTTTAAAACGGTCCCACCCGTCCTGGCACCTGTCACGTGTGTGTGTGTGTGTGTGTGTGGGGGGGGGGGGGGGCAGGAGAAGCTGTAACACAAACACTCGCACACGTGCACACACACACGCACACAAACGCACACATATCACACATACGCACGCACACACATGCACACACACACACACACATACACACACATACACACACACACACACACACACACACACACACACACACCCGCCAAGCTCACAGAGTCTTGGTGGATGGACACTAACAGCAGGAGGGTGGAAAAAAAGTGTGTTGAGGTATGTGTGGAATGCAGGGCCAAGATGTTGTCGTGCGGTGCGTTATGTGTTGGGGGGGGGGGGGGGGGGGGGGGGGTAGGACACCTTGCACGCTGCACCTGTAGGGCCGTTTAAATGGCCCCATGTGGGCGCAGGCAGCAGCGGGGGTGGAATGTGGCCCCTCCCTCCCCGGGCCCCGGCCCACACACACCACCGTCACACCGGCCATCTGGGAGCCTAGGCTCCTCTTAAATTAGGAGCTGCACATTGACGGGGCGCCCACTAGCTGCTGACACACACACACACACACACATACACACACACACCCTAAGACATTCAGGCATACGTGGCTCGCAACACACACAGCCCCTCCCCACACACCCTCCACCCTAAAAACACACACACACACGCACACACACGAACACAAACACACACACACACACACACACACCCTAAGACAATCAGGCATACGTGGCTCGAAACACACACACAGCCCCTCCCCACACACCCTCCACCCTAAACACACACACACACACACACACACATACACACACATATGTGTATATTTATGCTAAGATGATATCTAAGTATTGTGCTGTTAGCTGATAGTTTGTTGTTGTGTCTGAATAATGACGAGGGACGGGACATGTGTATGATCAGACACGTAAATAAAATATTAATTCACACACACACACAAAAACACACACACAAAACACACACACACACACACACACATTTGTAACCATGTCTGGTATATTGCCTCACATGAAACACAAACCAGTAGACAGCAGGTCGTACTGACAGAGGAGAGACCAGCTGAGAGCAGTATGTACAGATGAGAGACCAGCTGAGAGCAGTATGTACAGAGGAGAGACCAGCTGAGAGCAGTATGTACAGAGGAGAGACCAGCTGAGAGCAGTATGTACAGAGGAGAGACCAGCTGAGAGCAGTATGTACCAAGGAGAGACCAGCTGAGAGCAGTATGTACAGAGGAGAGACCAGCTGAGAGCAGTATGTACAGAGGAGAGACCAGCTGAGAGCAGTATGTACAGAGGAGAGACCAGCTGAGAGCAGTATGTACAGAGGAGAGACCAGCTGAGAGCAGTATGTACAGAGGAGAGACCAGCTGAGAGCAGTATGTACAGAGGAGAGACCAGCTGAGAGCAGTATGTACAGAGGAGAGACCAGCTGAGAGCAGTATGTACATAGGAGAGACCAGCTGAGAGCAGTGTGTACAGAGGAGAGACCAGCTGAGAGCAGTATGTACAGAGGAGAGACCAGCTGAGAGCAGTATGTACAGAGGAGAGACCAGCTGAGAGCAGTATGTACCGGCTGAAAGACAGCGGCAGCAGCAGAGGAGAGAGCAGCACCAGAGAAATGAAAGAGCAGCAGCAGCAGAGAGAGAGTAGACCGGGGAGAGAGCAGACAGAGGAGAGAGCAGCAGCAGAGAGGAGCGAGGAGTAGCAGGCAGAGCAGACAGCAGAGAGATCAGCACAGAGAGGGCCAGAGAGAAGACTGGCTCGTCTTCACAGCAAGGGGGCGTTGCTCCCGGAGATGGGACCGTCAACACGATACCCTCCGAGTGGGATAGGAATGAGAGACTAGGTTCCTCTAGTGGGAATGAGAGACTAGGTTCCTCTAGTGGGAATGAGAGACTAGGTTCCTCTAGTGGAAATGAGAGACTAGGTTTCTCTAGTGGGAATGAGAGACTAGGTTCCTCTAGTGGGAATGAGAGACTAGGTTCCTCTAGTGGGAATGAGAGACTAGGTTCCTCTAGTGGGAATGAGAGACTAGGTACCTCTAGTGGGAATGAGAGACTACTGTAGGTTCCTCTAGTGGGAATGAGAGACTAGGTTCCTCTAGTGGGAATGAGAGACTAGGTTCCTCTAGTGGGAATGAGAGACTAGGTTCCTCTAGTGGGAATGAGAGACTGTTCCGCTAGTGGGAATGAGAGACTACTGTAGGTTCCTCTAGTGGGAATGGGAGACTAGGTTCCTCTAGTGGGAATGGGAGACTAGGTTCCTCTAGTGGGAATGGGAGACTAGGTTCCTCTAGTGGGAATGGGAGACTAGGTTCCTTTAGTGGGAATGAGAGACTAGGTTCCTCTAGTGGGAATGGGAGACTAGGTTCTTCTAGTGGGAATGAGAGACTAGGTTCCTCTAGTGGGAATGAGAGACTAGGTTTCTCTAGTGGGAATGAGAGACTAGGTTCCTCTAGTGGGAATGAGAGACTAGGTTCCTCTAGTGGGAATGGGAGACTAGGTTCCTCTAGTGGGAATGAGAGACTAGGTTCCTCTAGTGGGAATGGGAGACTAGGTTCTTCTAGTGGGAATGAGAGACTAGGTTCCTCTAGTGGGAATGAGTCATACAACATATGGAGAACGTGATGATCATGTGATACAAAGACGAATACAAACCCAGTAGTAGCTGTGTTGTTTTTTATCATCAGATAAATATTTGGAATAAAGACACTACAGATGATAAACTATTCCACTCTCTATTGGCTACAGATGATAAACTATTCCAAAACAGAACGTCAACAGATGTGCAATGGGCGCGGTTACAGCAGTGTGTGTGTGATTGAGATCTGGCTCCTCTCTCCTCACATTCACTCATTTCCATGCTAATAACTGACCCAGGGTCAGCCCCGGGGATTGGGTTCCATGCAACATATTTACATCACTGGCCCTTATCCTTCAGTCCTCTGCGAAAACCAAGTTTAAACTAATGAAAATTATTACAAACATGTCTTAATCCATTTCACAATAACGTTTTACAAAGACTATCACCGTTTCCAGCATGGGTTTGGCTCCCCCCCCCTCCCATTTATTGTACAGTTCTGGACTCGACGTGGACCTTCACCGTTCCCCATCGGTGAGATAAAGCCCCCGGCTGTCCTGTTGTGTTAAGAAAACAAGGCTTTTATTACCGTCACATAGCGATCTATTCTCAGATCAGACGGATTACATTGCTGCAGTACAAAGGCTACATGGGCGAAGCCAAACAAAAAATAATAATTTTGTATCCGTGCAATTTTGCATTTTGTCTGAAGCCCACCGTCAGCGGTGAGGCTCCGCCCCGTCGCACGGACACACACTCGAGATCGCCACCCCCCCCCCGAGGGGCCGCGCCCACCGCAGGCGCCGGCACCGCCATGTACAGAGAGGATAATAACAACAAGAGAGAAGTGCTCCGTGACCCTGAGTGATTCAATTATAATCAGCGCGGATTAATGAATCTATAATATTTATTCTTTTTTGCGGAGGGGAGAGGAGGAGAAAGGTTATGTTGGCGGCCCCCTTTGTCTTAGTGAAAGACTGTGCTCCGGGAGGAAGCCTCAACAAGGCCCCCCGCACAACACAGGCAGAAGGTTATTGCTGATATCAAATGCGCTGAATGCAATTATCAGTCACAACAAATAATTAAGGTGGATGATAAGAAGAAAATTAACATTTTCATTGTGCCCCCTTTTATTGTCTGGCTGCTCATTGTAATAGAGGCTTTGAGAGCGGCTGAATAAATTAGTGTGTGTGTGTGTGTGTTCGTGTATGTGTGTGTGTGTGTATGTGTGTGTGTGTGTGCGTGTATGTGTGTGTGTGTGTGTATGTGTGTGTGTGTGTGCGTGTATGTGTGTGTGTGTGTGTGTATGTGTGTGTGTGTACGTGTGTGTGTGAGTGTATGTGTGTGTGTGTGTGTGTGTGTATGTATGTGTGTGTGCGTGTGTGTGTATGTGTGTGTGCGTGTGTGTGTATGTGTGTGTGCGTGTGTGTATGTGTGTGTGTGTGTGTATGTGTGTGTATGTGCGTGTGTGCGTGAATGTGCGTGTATGTGTGTATGTGTGTGTGCGTGTGTGTATGTGTGTGTATGTGCGTGTGTACGTGTATGTGTGTGTGTGTGGCGTGGCGCATCCTCCCTCGCGGCGGCGATGTAGTCGTTAGAGAGCACTAAGCGGGCGGGTTCTTTGGCCGAGGGCTCGGGGGTGGCGTGGGGGGGGGGGAGACCGGGGCCGACGGCGTGGGGGGGGAGAGACCGGGGCCGATGGCGTGGGGGGGGGAGACCGGGGGCCGACGGCTTGGGGGGAGGGGGAGACCGGAGCCCCGCCACCCTCCAAACGACACACCGCCGCCGCCGCCAACGGGCGTCGGAACCAGAGGAGCCGAGCGTCGCAGACGGGATATTCGACCCCAACGTAAACACTTCTGGCGTGACGGGCTCTGGCTCGGTAGACTCCGCCCTCGCGTGTCGCCTCCCCTCCGACGCGCCCACGCCGTTTATAAACACCCACCAGAGAATCTCACAACCACCCCTCATCTGGCCTCGGCCAGCGCTGTGTTCAGACTGCACATCTCTGAGGGGGGAAACGCACACGGCGTCGCTTGAGCTGCCCGGCCCAGTTTACCCCCCTCCCCCCATCCCCACCCCGTCTCGGAGGGTGGGTGGGGGTGTTTTCTCAGGAACTTGACCCCGGTTGCCATGTGTTTTGACTGACACCTCTCGGGATGGTCCGTGCTCAGTGGCGTGGAGCGCTCCGCGGGCAGCGGGGTGAAGGGGTACGGGAGGGAGGGGGGGGGGGGGGGGGTAATCGTTCCCTGGCGTTTGAACTCCTCCTTATTGGCGTGACCGCTTTTGGGGCCCCCCTTTCCCTCTCCGAGGCCCCTCCCCCGTGGGGTCAGATTGTAGGGGATTGTATCAGCCCTCCATGTTTAGGAAGCCAGGGTGCCGGCATATTGTCCCCCCACAATGGGGGCCCGGCGCTGGGAGAGAAAAGGTCGAGGGACGCCAGACAATGGCGGCGCAGGAAGAGCGGACGTACGGACCCCTCTCCCTTTCAGGGGGCCGTCTAGACGGGCGCGTTCCCCACAGCCTGGCTAAGCCCCCCACACCCCGCCCCCGCCACCCCCAAGAAAAAAGAAGGCATGAGGATGAGACAGACAAGAGAAGGGGATCATGGCTTTGGTGAGCCCCCCCCCCGCCCCGTTAGTTAGCGGTGCCCCGGGTCGCAGCGCGTTAAAACCGGTCCAGTCTTCTGTTACAGCCAGAAACAGCTGGGCACGTCAGCCCCAACGGCCGGCGACGAAAAGTGATCTTATCGCTCCGATTATCGCCGCTCCGCTCTGACACACGACGCCGGAGCGGCGTGGCACCTGTAGCGGAGACGGACGGGCAGACAGGTGCTCCGAGGCGAGCCCCGGCGACGCAAACACGCTCGTAAAGGAGCGGGCGCCAACCGGGGTTAGGATTTACACGGTGCACAGCTTTCATTACAGAGCAGGGGGCCTCCCTAGTGTGACAGCTCCCCGCCCCCCCCCCCCACACACACACACACACACACACACACACACACACACACACACTGGCCTATCTTCAGCTCCTGGCGGTTTGGGAGGTGGAGGGTTGGGGGAGGGTGAGGAGGAGGGAGGGTCCCAGACCCCTATTTTAGACGTACGTGCTAACTAGTTCATTCCAATAAACCTTTGACCCCCGCCCCCCACCGCTCTATAAATCCCCTCGCCGTCGGGCCGGCCGTGCCCCCCACCGCGCCTCGCCTCGCGTGCGTAGAGCGGGCATGTCTCATGCCAGCGGGGATGTAACCCGACAACCCCCCCCCACACACACACACACACCCAAGTTTCCATCTGACGACCTGGAGACCATCGTCCGCAGGCGCTCAGGCTCCCGCTCCCTAGCGGGGCCCCAGGAGAGAGAGTGGAGACGGGACCGGGGGCCTGGCCGGGGATCAGAGTCACACAGGCCCCTGGATCTCACGATAGACTGACTCTCACTGGTCTGCCTCTCCTCACGGATCCTCACGCCCTTCTCATGGCCCTGGCTTTGTCTCTCTCTCTCTCTCTCTCTCTCTCTCTCCCTCTCCCTCTCCCTCTCCCTCCCTCTCTCTCTCTCCCTCTCTCTCTCTCCTTCTCCTCACTCTCCCCTTATCCCTCCTCTTCTCTTCTCTCGTCTCCTCCTCCCCCCACCCCACCCCCTCTATCCCCCTCTCTCTCTCTCTCCCTATGTCTCTCTCCCTCTATCTCTTTTTTGCTCTCTTCTCAGTGACAAAACTGGTCAAATGTGATATTTGTGAGACTGAATCCAACATTATTTTGGGTGCAGTCGCTCCCGGCCAGTATAGTGAGCCCCCTGCCCAGGCCTTGTTCAGGCCTCCTGGAGGAGCCCACCTGGCCGGTAACTTGTGGGGGAAACAGCCAAACACGGTTAATGGACAAGCCCAATAAGTGACGCTATACAGCAACTCTGCGAAATGATCATGCCCAAAAAAAGCAGCGCATAAATCAGGAGGATCATCTCTTCAAACAAAGAGCATTTATTCACGAACACTGTTGAGTTTTGGACATCTAAAAATGACATAGTGATCTGTTTTTACATGACAAAGTGATCTGTTTTTAAATGACAAAGTGATCTGTTTTAGATGGCAGTGATCGTTTTTTAGATGACAGAGTGATCTATTTTTAAACGACAAAGTCAAATCTGTTTTTTATGATCTGTTTTTAGATGACAAAGTGATGTTTTTAGATGACAACGTGATCTATTTTTAAACGATAAAGTATGTTTAGTGATCTATTTTAGATGACAGAGTGATCTGTTTTTAGATGACAGAGTGATCTGTTTTTAGATGACAGTGATCTGTTTTTAGATGACAGAGTGATCTGTTTTTAGATGACAGTGATCTGTTTAGATGACTGGGTGATCTATTTTAGATGACAGGGTGATCTATTTTAGATGACAGGGTGATATATTTTAGATGACAGGGTGATCTATTTTAGATGACAGGGTGATATATTTTAGATGACAGGGTGATCTGTTTTTAGATGACAGGGTGATCTATTTTAGATGACAGGGTGATCTATTTTAGATGACAGGGTGATATATTTTAGATGACAGGGTGATCTGTTTTTAGATGACAGGGTGATCTATTTTAAATGACACAGTGATCTGTTTTTAGATGACAGGGTGATCTATTCTAGATGACAGTGATCTGTTTTTAGATGACAGGGTGATCTATTCTAGATGACAGTGATCTGTTTTTAGATGACAGAGTGATCTGTTTTTAGATGACAGAGTGATCTGTTTTTAGATGACAGAGTGATCTGTTTTTAGATGACAGAGTGATCTGTTTTTAGATGACAGTGATCTGTTTTAGATGACTGGGTGATCTGTTTTTAGATGACAGGGTGATCTATTTTAGATGACAGGGTGATCTATTTTAGATGACAGGGTGATCTATTTTAGATGACAGGGTGATATATTTTAGATGACAGGGTGATCTGTTTTAGATGACAGGGTGATATATTTTAGATGACAGGGTGATCTGTTTTTAGATGACAGGGTGATCTATTTTAGATGACAGGGTGATCTGTTTTTAGATGACAGGGTGATCTATTTTAGATGACAGGGTGATCTGTTTTTAGATGACAGGGTGATCTATTCTAGATGACAGGGTGATCTGTTTTAGATGACAGGGTGATCTATTTTAGATGACAGGGTGATATATTTTAGATGACAGGGTGATCTGTTTTAGATGACAGGGTGATATATTTTAGATGACAGGGTGATCTGTTTTTAGATGACAGGGTGATCTATTTTAGATGACAGGGTGATCTGTTTTTAGATGACAGGGTGATCTATTTTAGATGACAGGGTGATCTGTTTTTAGATGACAGGGTGATCTATTTTAGATGAGAGGGTGATCTGTTTTTAGATGACAGGGTGATCTGTTTTTAGATGACAGGGTGATATATTTTAAATGACACAGTGATCTGTTTTTAGATGACAGGGTGATCTATTCTAGATGACAGTGATCTGTTTTTAGATGACAGGGTGATCTATTCTAGATGACAGTGATCTGTTTTTAGATGACAGGGTGATCTATTCTAGATGACAATGTGGTCTGTTTTTAAAGGGATCTTTTTCCTCCTCTGTCTCTCTCTCTCCCTCTCTCTCTCCCTCTCTCCCTCTCTCCCTCTCTCTCTCTCTGTCTCTGTCTCTCTCTCTTTCTCTCTCTCCCCCTTTCGCTCTCTCTCTCTCTCTCTCTCTCTCTACCCCTTTCTCTCTCTCTCTCTCTCTCTCTCCCCCTCTCTCTCTCCCCCCCCCTCTCTCTCTCTCTCTCTCTCCCCTTCTCTCCCCCTCTCTCTCTCCCTCTGTCTCTCTCTCTCTCTCCCCCCCCTCTCTCTCTCTCTCTCCCCCTCTCTCTCTCTCTCTCTCCCCCTCCCTCTCTCTCTCTCCCCCTCCCTCCCCCTCTCTCTCTCCCTCTGTCTCTCTCTCTCTCCCCCCCCCTCTCTCTCTCTCTCTCTCTCCCCCTCTCTCTCTCTCTCTCTCTCCCCCTCCCTCTCTCTCTCTCCCCCTCCCTCCCCCTCTCTCTCTCCCTCTGTCTCTCTCTCTCTCCCCCTCTCTCTCTCTCTCTCTCTCTCTCCCTCTGTCTCTCTCTCTCTCCCTCTCTTTCTCTCTCTCCCCCCTCTCTCTCCCTCTCTCTCTCTCTCTGAGGGGGAAGCGCCGGACCGCTCACAGACAATGTCCCGTCTCCGTGACAACAGTTAAAACATCTCTGAATAATCAGTGGGATAAAAAAACAACAAAAAAAAACATCCCAACGGGCCAGGGAGGCTTGGGTCCTCCAGCCAACGGGTATCAGGACCGAGCCGTCCAATGATGGCGCCTGGTCGGACGCAGTTTCTCTAAAATCACCGCGTTGATACTACAAAAGGGATGGTGCACGCCACGCAATAACAATCCAAAAATGCCAACGCCTACAATTACTGTAGAGGCCCATGTAAAATATGTGTAATAATTGTGAACATATATTTTTAACAATAGCATACATGCTTAAGTGCAGGATTTTCAGTGTTGTGCATACCATTACTCAGAGCCCATACAGCGGTTCTAACAACGCTATTAAGCTTCAATTCCTCTTCAATATCACATCCCATCTCACCCAAACAAACCGTCCTTCTACTTAAGACTCTCTTGAAATGAGAAGGGGTTAGGTTTTGATTGGATTTTTTTTTTCTCCACGCATGTCATGGATCAGGCAGCTACTCAGCACGACCCCCTCCGCCCGTCGACCCCCCGCCCCTCCGCCCCCCCAACCCCCGCCACCCTCCCCGCCCCGGCCTTCTGTTGTGTTCGGGGGTCTGCCTGCTCCTCCAGGGGCGGAGCAGCAGCCTGGCTGCATTAGCATGTGAAAGTGGCGGGTGACGGGTGCAGCCGGGGGGCCGCGGCAGACAGACCCCCCCTCCATTCAGCTCCTGTTTCCTCTCGCCGCTCCTCATTCAATCCATCATGTTTGCTCAACACTTTTTTTTTTCCGCGCGGCCACCGACCAATTGCATTCGACTTGGATTGTCACTCACGGTTCCCTCGCCATTCTTGACCCCCCCCTCTCTCTCTCTCCAGCCGTCACCTCAAGAGCCCCCCCCCCCCCCCACACACACACACACACACCCATGACCTCCTCACACACGCACACACGCACACACGCGCACACACACACACACACACACACAAATATACGCACACAGCCCTTCAGGCACAAACACAAACATTCGCACACACACACGCACGCACACACACACGCACGCACGCACGCACACACACACGCCAACACACACCGAGCCGTCACCTCCTGTTAGGTCACATGACCGCTGTCACCATCCGTCACACTGTGACAGCACTTAAGAGTGCTGATTTATCTAATTAGCAATCAATTAGCTTGTTACTACCGGCTGTAATTACCTTTTATAGAGAAAAAGGAGTGCAGCTGGTCCCAGCAATAAAACCTGGGTGAGTGGGTCCTCCCCTCTCAGCCAATCAGAGCTGTCTGACAGAATTATAGGCAGGGGCCCGAAGAGCAAACACTGTCTCCAGGGGCCTCTCCCCCTGTGAAGTCCTGAAATCCCATTTTAATGAATATAGGGTCACGCTAATGGGGAAATCATGATCACACAATAAGGGTGGGTTTTGAATGATGGTTTTCAGGATCCGTTAGGACCCGTTAGGTCCTGCTAAAGAATCTCTGGTGGTGGTGAGAGAACATTTATGTTACTGGCAGGTTTTACTAGCGTGGGAGGTCTGAGGATGGGCTACAGGACACACTGCCTGCTGTGTTTTAACAATGTAAAATAAGATGCTGTTAACTTAGAAACATACGTTCATCTGACTTAATTTTTGGTGCTCTTTTGACATTAACCATTTTGACCGGGTTTGTTTTACTGTTATAGTGAAATTGTTCTTAAATACGTTTCAAATTAGTTTACTGAACTTACAGTAGTTATCTGTGTTCCTGCGAAAAGTCTTCTCACAAATAAGTTAATTTACTTAAATGTCCTAATGTAACAGGTCACTTTTTTAGAGTGAAGTCAACCGTCACATTTCACAGCGCAGAGTAACGATTCACTGATGAAACCCTCTGAATTTCTCATCTATAAAAAGTCTTACGGTACCACCCCATCTTCCAGTAAGGTTTGATTGAATATTTTTTATTCCGGCCCACCCTCCCTCTCTGTCCCTTCCCCATCTCTCCTCTCCTCTTTTCTCCTCCTCTCTTCCTCATTCGCCTTTTCATTCACTAAGACGTCCGCCCCCCCCCCCCCCCACCCCCACCCATCCTGACCATCCATGCTTTTACGAAGTATTAAAGCCCCTCCACTCTGCTGTCCTTAATCCTAACAGTGCTGACCCCCCCCCCCCCCCCATAACAGTGCTGATCCCCCCCCATGAAAGTGAATCACACCCCTGGCCGCTGCTCTTACAAGTATCTCTTTCCGACAGCCTGTTTACTCCCCGAAGCACCTGAATAACAATAGTCCCATCTGACAGCCAAGGTTAATCCTATATGTTCATATTATGCAGGGTCAACCTCCACATCATATATTTTGTGTGTCATTAATTTCCAACCTGCTGCCCCCCCCCCCCCCCCCGTGGTCCCTGGCCACACAATGACGCGCTACATTAGCCAAATGGCCGCAGCCTCTTCCCGGTAATGAGATGAGTTGCTGGGATTGTGGCTCGTTCATCATGCTGCTTGTTCCAATAGAAGCGTTCTTTTATCCGCTCCTCTTCGGGAGCTGATGTCATCACGGCGGACATAAATCACCTGTCACAGGGGGGCGCAGCTCCCATAATGCCCTATTAGCGGCCGTGTTCCAAAATCATTACGGACAAATGGATGACCGGAGATGGACAGCGAGGCCACGCCCCCCCCGGGCCTGGGTTCGTCTGTGGCCGTCCAATCGGAGGCGAGGACAGAGAGTGGCAGCAGGAAGTGAGCAGTGGCTTTGGGTGCTTTTTAGTACGTTCATGTTAGTTTGTGATGGATAAAACACTCAACCTTCCTCCCTTGATAACACTAAAACATTATTTATAAAACATAATCAAACATGTATTGATACATTCTATGAAAAATATTGGCAAGTATGTGTAGTTTAAGACATGGACTCTCTGGGACCATTGGTTCCATAAGAGATCCAGACAGACCCATCCTTCGTGCCGTCACTTGGCCTGATGAACTCGGGTTCTCTTTCAAGATCTTCCTGAGGTCACACCAGAGGTCACATCCTGTCTGCTCCGATCAGGCCAGAGGGACTGGACCAGCTGCAGATGGGAAAGGACAGCTATGAAGAGGCAAGTTTCTCATGATGTCCACGGCCTTGATCTCAGAGTATACTTTTAAATACGCGTCCATTTCTCACGGGATGACATCAATGCGGTGACGGGAATCTTCTGTTGACCAGCGCGACCCTGACCCAGACACTTAACCTGCCATATGCACAAGTTTGTTGTTTAGTTTCAAACAACCGATCCAGAGTCTACCCCAAAGACTAAGAGATACGATAGCAGGCACGGACCAGCCACAGTTACAGTTTAAGCAATAAAACAGGGAAGAGAGAAGAAGAGACCAATTGTCCAATGAAAAAAAAGAGGAAAGTACACCACATAATCATTCAATAAAATGACAATGTTCTATAAAACCCTCGTCCTCTTGGGTTTTGTTGCTCTCCTCCTTCCACCGACAGGATCCGTACGACGTGTACAAAGAGGCAGAGTCCTAGTAAATGAATACCGTCATTAAATGCCTGAGTACCTCCATTAGCATAGATGCTACGCTAAAGAAAAAACCCTTATGTGACACACAGAGGCAGATTAGGAGAGAAAGGCCGAACATCCCTGTTAATGTGGGAGGGACAATACGGCCG
>NC_140245.1:15384427-15409427 GCF_949987555.1 Borostomias antarcticus | reverse complement strand
CTAGAGACCGAAGACATTCGTCCAGGTTTTATCGCTAAAAGCAGGTGGAAGCAGTTTGAGCGATTGAAATAAAAACTGCATTGAAGGACCAATCCAGCATCTTTAGGGCGGTCCTTCATGATGGGGCGGTGAATGTTTTGCTTTGATTCTCCACTCCAGTTTGTTTGGAGGACAACATTTCCAGTAAGGCGGGTCCTTCACCCTATTGGATATGTAGGCAGTGGTTCTGATTGGAAGCGACGGTTTTCGGCGCTGTTCTAGCAACAATTTTCAATGGAGATGTCTCCAGACTTTCGGAAGCAGAGATCTGCTGGTTGCTGGTAGCTTTAGAAAAAAACATACCTGGACATATACAGTTTAAGGTGGCCACGGAACGTCTTTTGCACATAATACCCAGCTAACCTCTTTTGTGTCTCGGAAAGAAGACAGTTATTTCAAAGAAAGACGGAGTAAATTAAACGACACTGTTTCCCATTCGTCCTTGTTTCTCACGTTCGTACTTGTCCACCGTCACAGTGAACGTTGACGAGCTGCATTCACATCCACAGATACCCGTTAGCAACTGATTAGCATCATGTCACGTTCCCTTTGCCCCAGTCCCCCACCACAGGGGGATCACAGGAGCACAGAGGGGGGGGGGAGCAGCCAAGCACGGAGGTAGCATCTGCACCCCGACGCCACCACCCCTCCCAACCCCCCGACCACTGAGTCATGACTCTCTCCAGCTCTGCGCCCTGCGGAAGATCAGGAAGCAGCCTTATTTCAGGTACTGCGAAACTTTGACAAGGACACCAATTATGAACAGCAAACAACTCACAGCCATGTTTGTCCTGCACTATGCGCAATGGCCGCCAATCGTACGGAACCGCTGGATCCGAGGGTGGCCATCGTCCTTCCGGGTCATTGTTCAGAGCCCCAAGGGTCCGGCTAGGTCTGCTGTCAGCCTGGCCTACGTGCGCTCTTTTGGGGGACGGGGGTGAGACGATGGAGCAGGGGGGAACCTGACCTTGTGGCAGAGGACTGTTATTAGTGTGGCACCAGGAAGGGAGTTCCTTCTGGAGGGACACCTGTCCCAGGAGGAACCAGGGCCAACCCTGCGATTCCCAAGTAGAAATCTACAGGTCAGATAGCAGCGTGGCCCGTCCGACCAGGCAAGTGTAGGGATGGGTAGAACTGGTATTCTGGATCCAGCTTCGTCTGGAGCCCCTCTCAATGCTCTGTCGCCCCAGCCCCAGCCCACCAGCACCCATCCCCCATCCCCCCCCGCCTCCCTTGCCGCTCCTGTCGAGCGCAGCAGGGAATTGTGGGAAGACTGATGTCTGCCCCACTTTGGCTAATTACTCATCTCACCGAGTCAAGAGAGCTTCTTCTTCTTCGCTGAGAGAGCGAGAGAGAGAGAGAGAGAGAAAGAGGATGAGTGGGGGCTGAGATAGATCACCGTGTGCGTACTGGTGACACAGGGGGTTGGGGGTGGGCTGGGGGCGGGGCGGGGGCGGGGGTGGGGGTGGGGGGGTGCAGTGGAGAATCGCAGCCCCATTTTTCCCCCGTGCGCCATCTTTCCTCCCCATCTCCCCCCCCCGACCGTCGCCTCAGTACGCAGCACATAACTTAGCCTTGGGGTATCACAGCGCTGTCAGTATTATGTCCCGAGCACAGAGCCTGCCAGGTAGGATCCCCCCTTCCAGACGCTGGGTGAATATGAGCCCGTGTGTTGAGCCTCCCGTGAATCCCCAGGCTGCGTTGATTGGTTGCAGCTGGGCCGCGGCGTACGGTAGACGGTGGAGGAGGATGGAGCCGGTGGAGGTTAGCGTGGGGAAGCGTGAGTTATGGGCTCTCCTGGAGAAGAGCAGGACACCCCCTATGGGCTCCTCTAATGAACGCCACAGCGAGCAGGTACCCAGGAGCCAGGATGGACGGGGCAGCCTGCTTCCTCGCTAGCTCTGGCCCCCGGTTCAGAGGCGGGAAGGGAGATACTACGCCTTCCACTCGGGAGAGAAGACGTAGCACCGAATACTGAGCAAATGGCTTGGTGATGTCACGGTCTTTTCGGTTGTTTTTCTGGTGGGGAGGGGGGCGGTTTCTTCTCGTTTGTTGTTGACTTTGTTTTCGTGGGAACGCAGCGTGACATGCGAGCGTGGGAGGATCTTCTTGTGCGCAAGCTAGTAGCTACTTCTTTAGCCTATAGCCGACGTAGTAGCATAGCCATAGACGCACACACACTCCCACATCAAGAGTTCTGAGATTCCTGTTGAGATCCCCTCAGTCAGAGGACAGTCACCAGAGAGCCTGTGAGACAGCTAGCACGCATGCTGCTGCATTTCTATTGGCTGTCACACTTCCAAGTCACAAATAGAACAGCTTATATAGGCTAATGTTGTCCGCTGCCAACCACAAATCCTTTGTTTCTCTCCGGGCCGGTGCACAGCGTGCCGGTAACGCTGAATCAGGTGTGCCGGTAACACCGGGCTCTTTCTAAAGCTGATTCGATAAAAATCCACCAAATCTCCTCCTCCCAGCGAATCACATGCCGGATTGATCCTGACCCACTGCTGACTCCTTAACTCAATAAACAGGAGTGACACCGTGATCAAGGCCAGATCTAATTGTTGCTTTTGGCTCCCTGTTCTGGACTTTGATGTCAAATCACTACAGGACCTTGGGTGCTAGTCTAAATACACAGTGCGCCCTGCTATTGTTTTGCGTTTCCAGACTTTTCCTTCTCTTCTACAGTAAGGCTACGCTGTGCAAGATATGGAGAATTTGTGGTTGTTTTTGTGATAGACTGCATGAACAGACAGTTGGAACCCCCCAAAAAGATTTCACATTAAGCAACGGGGCATTTCTTCATTACACAAAATGGAGATGCGATTCAGTCATCCATTCCATCTCTATATTGCAAATAAAGAAAGCCAACTGACAGAAGAAGCAGATGTATTCTAAACCATATGTGCTACGGTGTAAAAAATAGTTTCATTTTTCTCTCGTTGGGGGAAAAAAAGTGATGTGCCAGATGAATTAGTGAAATATATATCAAAGAAATGACTTCTTTACAAAGCCTGGGTCATGTACCTTTGCAAGCTTTAAGATGCCTCTGTGAGTTATCATGTTATCATTCCTTCCTGTCAGTGTGTTATTATTCAGGGGAAGGTGGATGCTCGTATTGGGTTACACTCGTTGTTTCTTCTGGGCCCTCCGTCGTGACCTGCTGAGAATACTCATAACTGAGAGAGCTTTAGGACTTCATACGTTTTCCCAGAGAAAGCCACAAGACTGATTTAGCTGTAATTGTATCCTATGTCTTTATGGAAGCCAGATCTTCCCCATTGCCGGGCAGATAGAGAATGTGAGCCGTGGAAATGACAGAGTCCCCTCCTAGGTTACGTGGGTGCTGAAGAACAGAGCCATTGTGAAAGTGTGTGAAGTGAAAAAGCAGCCCTGTCGGAGCCCGCGGGTCCTCAGAACACGCTCCGTCCAGACAGACTGTCCGTGGAGCCTGTATAAAATAGGACTTAGAGCATTCGGGGTCACTTTGGTATAAACAAGATTTAGACCTGAAACATTTGTGAAATATGTTGTACAACGTTTGGAAACTATCTGCATAAAGCAGGATTTCACATTTGATAAGATTTCAGCAATAGACTGAGTAGAAAGGGGGTTGAAAAGGGGGGGGGGGGGGGGGGCTTTAGACAGATCAATTTATTCCACTAAATAGTTGAAGGCATTTGTTGAAAGCCGGACAGGGCTGGCGGACGCCTGTTTACTGCTGATGGGAGATAATCTCCTGTGAAAGGTGTCATGGGATAGGGCTGATTCCCTGGCTGAGGTATTACTGCAGGGCAGGCCTGGATGCCAGCATGACACTAATCACATATCAATCTGGCCAACACTGTGGGTTAGTGGGCGGATAGTTACATTCAGATATACCAAACAGGATAAGTTAATTAACTTTCTGACGCAGGCTTTTGTGACAGAGTGAGTTGGATATAAGTTAAGCCTGTATTTTCAATCCTAAACCTCTCTAGACATAAACTGTCTTTTTCTGTTGTTTTTTTTTTGCTGTTTTTTTTTAGTTAGAGTATGAAAGTGTGAACAAATGAGCAATGTATGTGTGTGTGTGCCCAAGAAACAGATGTCAGGACCCAGTTCTCTGAGGACCCAGTTCTCTCAGGACCCAGTTCTATGAGGACACAGTTCTCTCAGGACCCAGTTCTCTCAGGACCTTGTTCTCTCAGGACCCAGTTCTCTCAGGACCCAGTTCTCTGAGGACCCAGTTCTCTGAGGACCCAGTTCTCTCAGGACCCAGTTCTATGAGGACCCAGTTCTCTCAGGACCCAGTTCTCTCAGGACCTTGTTCTCTCAGGACCCAGTTCTCTCAGGACCCAGTTCTCTGAGGACCCAGTTCTCTCAGGACCCAGTTCTCTCAGAACCCAGTTCTCTCAGGACCTTGTTCTCTCAGGACCCAGTTCTCTCAGGACCCAGTTCTCTGAGGACCCAGTTCTCTCAGGACCCAGTTCTCTCAGGACCCAGTTCTCTCAGGACCCAGTTCTCTGAGGACCCAGTTCTCTCAGGACCCAGTTCTCTCAGGACCTTGTTCTCTCAGGACCCAGTTCTCTCAGGACCCAGTTCTCTGAGGACCCAGTTCTCTCAGGACCCAGTTCTCTCAGGACCCAGTTCTCTCAGGACCCAGTTCTCTGAGGACCTTGTTCTCTCAGGACCCAGTTCTCTCAGGACCCAGTTCTCTCAGGACCCAGTTCTCTCAGGACCCAGTTCTCTGAGGACCCAGTTCTCTCAGGACCCAGTTCTCTGAGGATCCAGCTCTCTCAGGACCCAGTTCTCTCAGGACCCAGTTCTCTCAGGACCTTGTTCTCTCAGGACCTTGTTCTCTCAGGACCCAGTTCTCTCAGAACCCAGTTCTCTCAGGACCTTGTTCTCTCAGGACCCAGTTCTCTCAGGACCCAGTTCTCTCAGGACCCAGTTCTCTGAGGACCCAGTTCTCTGAGGACCCAGTTCTCTCAGGACCCAGTTCTCTCAGAACCCAGTTCTCTCAGGACCTTGTTCTCTCAGGACCCAGTTCTCTCAGGACCCAGTTCTCTGAGGACCCAGTTCTCTCAGGACCCAGTTCTCTCAGGACCCAGTTCTCTCAGAACCCAGTTCTCTCAGGACCCAGTTCTCTCAGGACCTTGTTCTCTCAGGACCCAGTTCTCTCAGGACCTTGTTCTCTCAGGACCCAGTTCTCTCAGGACCCAGTTCTCTGAGGACCCAGTTCTCTCAGGACCTAGTTCTCTGAGGACCCAGTTCTCTCAGGACCCAGTTCTCTGAGGACCCAGTTCTCTCAGGACCCAGTTCTCTGAGGACCCAGTTCTCTCAGAACCCAGTTCTCTGAGGACCCAGTTCTCTCAGGACCCAGTTCTCTCAGAACCCAGTTCTCTGAGGACCCAGTTCTCTCAGGACCCAGTTCTCTCAGAACCCAGTTCTCTCAGGACCCAGTTCTCTCAGGACCCAGTTCTCTGAGGACCCAGTTCTCTCAGGACCCAGTTCTCTGAGGACCCAGTTCTCTGAGGACCCAGTTCTCTCAGGACCCAGTTCTCTCAGAACCCAGTTCTCTCAGGACCCAGCTCTCTCAGGACCTAGTTCTCTGAGGTATTATCGGGGGGATATGTGATCAGGCATGTGACATGACAGATGTATCTTGGTAATATACAGCAGGGCAGTGAAACCAAATGATCTCCTGAAAATGACTTTTGGGGGTATTAAAGGCCCCTCTCTTCCCCTCCTTTCATAGTATTAATACAGACATCGATATGTTGTTTTTTATTGACGTGTTTGATTTTGGAAAATTGGAACCATGTTTTGGGGTTGTGCAAATATGGTTTTGAGTTGTGTGCTCTTTCTGTTGTGGTTTTAAACAGGCAGAGCATGCTGGTATACAGTACATCCTATCAAAAGTCCATACTATTGTTTTTAAGGCACTGTGTCTGTTTGCGATGTAGGAAAGTCCTCCAGTGAAGTATTGCAACCTCTTCCGCAGCTGTCTGTATTAGTTTGCATGTTTCCTAGAACTCCAGACCGGGGTCAATTACACTGATGAAATATAATTTGAAAGAAATGAAGTTCCCTCAGGCTTGCCTCAAACTTGGTCCTTCTAGGACTGGTCCATTGGTTTCATTGCGCTGGGTGAGTCAAATCACATGCACCTAAATGTATTTGAATGTATTTTCAAATAGTCATTGGTCCTGGTCTGCCCAGCACAAGCGTGTTAGGCAAACACAGTTCTGCATTACATTTTTCACAATAAGTGCAAGACAAGAGCTTGTACCATAACTTTAAAACAGTTTGTGTTAAAAAAGTATGAATGTTTGTTTAATTTTATTATTTATTTTTTTTACATGATATTGTTCTGTGGTTTGAGTTAGATCACATCTCGTCCATATTTTATAAATATAGCCCATGTGGTCTCCATCATGCATGCTTCAGCTCAATGCAAGAGAGCACTGACAACGCCGGACCAAGACTCAAACAAACTGTCTTCCCCACTGCTGAGCGTTCTGGAAGGTTCCGTCCCTGAGTTTGGGTTGGCCAGCGCCGTTCCGTACCAGGAGATGTCCTTCAGCAACATCTGAGGCCGTCCGGAGGAAAGAGAGCTGTATCGTGGTAGTAGACGGATGAACTTTGGCTGAACCCCAGATTTTGGCAGGCTCCATTATGGCTCGCATAGGATGAGGCGTTTGGGTTTGAATCTGAAGGGCTGACATCGGGCAGACAGCGAGGCTTGATATCTTGTTTTCCTGAGCTGTGCTGACACAAATTCAACTCCACTTATTATTTTCTTATGCCTGTAAAAGTTGCACAAAGAGCCCTGGCGTTCTGCGTGCAGATGTGAGCGAGCGGGCCGATCACTTTTAATCCAAATAATTTGCAGATTGTTCTCATGACGGGAGGATAAAGACATTGTGTGTGTCACAGCTCTTACTCGCTGATTGAAGAAATCCTTGACCCTCGAGAGCCTGCAAATTAAGCGAAAGGAACCTTGTTGCATGTGCATGCAATTGTATCTGCCAATCTTGTGTGAATATAAGACATGTGGACAGGCCTTCATTTGTGTGTGTGTGTGCGTGTGTGTGTGTGTGTGTGTGTGTGTGTGTGTTTGTGTGTGTGTTTGTGTGTCAGTGTGTGTGTGTCGCTGTGTGTGTGTCGGTGTGTGGATCAAAAAGTAAAGGAAAACTACTGGTAAAAGGCACGTTCTACAAAGCAAAAAAGGAAGGTATACTTCCCTCAGAACTGCAGATGAGGAAGATTTTGTTACTGTTACTGGGTGAAGTATGAGGGAGAAATTATTACTGTTACTGGGTGAAGTATGAGGGAGATGTTATTACTGTTACTTGTTGGGGTATGGTGGATATGTAATTACTGTTACTGTGTGAGGTATGAGGGAGATGTTATTACTGTTACTGGGTGATGTATGAGGGAGATGGTATTACTGTTACTGGGTGAGGTTTGAGGGAGATGTTATTACTGTTACTGGGTGAGGTATGAGGGAGATGTTATTACTGTTACTGTGTGAAGTATGAGGGCAATATTATTACTGTTACTGGGTGATGTATGAGGGAGATTTTATTACTGTTACTGGGTGAAGCATGAGGGAGATGTTATTGCTGTTACTGGGTGAGGTATGAGGGCAATATTATTACTGTTACTGGGTGATGTATGAGGGAGATTTTATTACTGTTACTGGGTTAGGTATGAGGGAGATGTTATTACTGTTATTGGGTGAGGTATGAGGGAGATGTTATTACTGTTAGTGGGTGAGGTATGAGGGAGATGTTATTGCTTTTACTGGGTGATGCATGAGGGAGATGTTATAACTGTTACTATGTGAAGTATGAGGGATATGTTATTACTGTTACTATGAGAAGTATGGGGGAGATGGTATTACTGTTACTGGGTGAAATATGAGGGAGATGTTATTACTGTTTCTGGGTGAAGTATAAGGGAGATGTTATTACTGTTACAGGGTGAGGTATGAGGTGGATGTTATTACAGTTACTATGTGAAGTATGAGGGATATGTTATTACTGTTACTATGTGAGGTATAAGTGAGATGTCATTATTGTTACTGGGTGAAGCATGAGGGAGATGTTATTACTGTTACTGGGTGAGGTATGAGGGAGATGTTATTACTATTACTGGATGAGGTATGAGGGAGATGTTATTACTGTTACTGGGTGTGGTATGAGGGAGATGTTATTACTGTTAACGGATGAGGTATGAGGGAGATGTTATTACTGTTACTGGGTGAGGTATGAGGGAGATTTTATTACTGTTACTGGGTGAAGTATGAGGGAGATTTTATTACTGTTACTGGGTGAAGTATGAGGGAGATGTTATTACTGTTACTGGGTGAAGTATGACGGAGATGTTATTGCTGTTACTGGGTGAGGTATGAGGGAGATGTTATTACTGTTACTGGGTGAAGTATGAGGGAGATGTTATTACTGTTACTATGTGAACTATGAGGGATATGTTATTACTGTTACTATGTGAGGTATAAGTGAGATGGCATTATTGTTACTGGGTGAAGCATGAGAGAGCTTTTATTACTGTTAGTGGGTGAGGTATGAGGGATATGTTATTACTGTTACTGGGTGAAGTATGAAGGAGATGTTATAACTGTTACTATGTGAAGTGTGAGGGATATGTTATTACTGTTACTATGTGAAGTATAAGGGAGATGTCATTATTGTTACTGGGTGAAGTATGAGGGAGATGTTATTACTGTTACTGGGTGATGCATGAGGGAGATGTTATTACTGTTACTGGGTGACACATGAGGGAGATGTTATTACTGTTATTGGGTGAGGTATGACGGAGATGTCATTACTGTTACCAGGTAAGGTATGAGGGAGATGTGATTATTGTTACTGGGTGAAGTATGGGGGAGATGTTATTACTGTTACTGGGTGAAATATGAGGGAGATGTTATTACTGCTTCTGGGTGAAGTATAAGGGAGATGTTATTACTGTTACAGGGTGAGGTATGAGGGGGATGTTATTACTGTTACTATGTGACATATGAGGGATATGTTATTACTGTTACTATGTGAGGTATAAGTGAGATGTCATTATTGTTACTGGGTGAAGCATGAGGGAGTTGTTATTACTGTTACTGGGTGAGGTATGAGGGAGATGTTATTACTGTTACTGGGTGAAGTATGAGGGAGATGTTATAACTGTTACTATGTGAAGTATGAGGGATATGTTATTACTGTTACTATGAGAAGCATAAGGGAGATGTCATTATTGTTACTGGGTGAAGCATGAGGGAGATGTTATTACTGTTACTAGGTGAGGTATGAGGGAGATGTTATTAATGTTACTGGGTGAAGTATGAGGGAGATGTTATTACTGTTACTGGGTGAAGTATGAGGGAAATGTTATTACTGTTACTGGGTGAGTTTTAAGGGAGATGTTATTACCGTTACTGGGTGTGGTATGAGGGATATATTATTACTGTTACTGGGTGAGGTATGAGGGAGATGTTATTACTGTTACTGGGTGAGGTATGAGGGAGATGTTATTACTATTACTGGATGAGGTATGAGGGAGATGTTATTACTGTTACTGGGTGTGGTATGAGGGAGATGTTATTACTGTTATCGGATGAGGTATGAGGGAGATGTTATTACTGTTACTGGGTGAGGTATGAGGGAGATTTTATTACTGTTACTGGGGGAAGTATGAGGGAGATGTTATTACTGTTACTGGGTGAAGTATGACGGAGAGGTTATTGCTGTTACTGGGTGAAGTATGACGGAGATGTTATTGCTGTTACTGGGTGAAGTATGAGGAAGATGTTATTACTCTTACTGGGTGAAGTATGAGGGAGATGTTATTACTGTTACTGGGTGAAGTATGAGGAAGATGTTATTACTGTTACTAGGTGAGGTATGAGGGAGATGTTATTGCTGTTACTGGGTGAAGTATGAGGAAGATGTTATTACTCTTACTGGGTGAAGTATGAGGGAGATGTTATTACTGTTACTGGGTGAAGTATGAGGAAGATGTTATTACTGTTACTAGGTGAGGTATGAGGGAGATGTTATTACTGTTACCGGGTGAGGTACAGTAGGACCCCACTCATCCGAACTTCAGAGATCCGAACCTCCCGGTCTACCGGACAGACTTAAAAAACGTTTTTTTTTGCCTGTTATCTGGTTATTGGTGGGATTTTCATTACAGTACTGTATCCTACTGTGAATAAAAACAGAACTGTATGTAGACCTACATGTTGCCTGTAGGCTGTAGCCTACTGTCACGTTTCATTTCTTTGTTACTCTAATGTCGAGCGCAAAACGCAAACGAGTCTGCTGCGCGAGAGCTAAATTCTTTGGTAGCCAGAAAGCGCGTCAGCAACCTGAAGCAGAGGAGCATCGAGTCATTTTTCGTTCCCAGTTAATGGACTTCAGGAACACAGACGTGTTGTGAGCATGTGGATTAGCCTACTAGACCTACTGTATTTGTTAAATAATAGCCTACAGCCTAGGCCACGTTAGCCTACATCGGTTGTTTTAGAGACTTTATTTTAGGCTACAATAGCCTAAGGCACGACAACTTGTCTGTCATTTCATTTATTTATTTATTGATTATCATTTGCTCTAATTGTTCTAATGTTGGGTTGTTTTTAGGCTATACCATGTTGTTCTGCGAATACAGTAGCCTATCGATGCAGCGTAAGCCTCATTTGAGAATAAAGTAGCCTACTGTATTTGATCAAAGCACGCACTCAAGTGGAAATTCGGTTATTTTATTATAGGCTACTGTAGGTCTATTATAGGCTAGGCTATATGAGTTTAGTTGGCTATTTGATTGCAATTTTGATGCATCTTCACAAGTAATTAAGGGTATTTATTGGTCTATTATGAGTCTTTATGAAACAAGTTTAACAAATTTAACATAAGTTTCAGTCATCCGGACATTTCAGAGATACGAACGACCTTCGGTCCCGTTGGATTCGGATAAGCGGGGTCCTACTGTATATGGGATATGTTATTACTGTTACTGGGTGAGGTATGAGGGAGATGTTATTACTGTTACTAGGTGAGGTATGAGGGAGATGTTATTGCTTTTACTGGGTGAAGTATGAGGAAGATGTTACTACTGTTATTGGGTAAGGTATGAGGGAGGTGTTATTACTGTTACTGGGTGAGATATGAGGGAGATGTTATTACTGTCCTGGATGAAGTATGAGGGAGATGTTATTACTGTTACTGGGTGAAGTATGAAGGAGATGTTATTACTGTTACTAGGTGAGGTAATTAGGGAGATGTTATTGCTTTTACTGGGTGAAGTATGAGGAAGATGTTACTACTGTTATTGGGTGAGGTATGAGGGAGGTGTTATTACTGTTACTGGGTGAGGTATGAGGGAGATGTTATTGCTTTTACTGGGTGAAGTATGAGGTAGATGTTACTACTGTTATTGGGTGAGGTATGAGAGATGTTATTACTGTTACTGGGTGAGGTATGAGGGAGATGTTATTACTTTTACTGGGTGAAGTATAAGGGAGCGTCCATCCAGTATGTACTCCTCATTGCTCTGATGAGCGAGGTTTACCAGGGGAGCGTGACATACCTGACATGGATAGATACGCTTTCAACAGATCTTTCGCTGGTAATTTCCAGCGGTAATTTCAGGTTGTGTTTACTCCCGCTGCCTATTGGCCGATGCCAATAAGTCAGCCGTGCTGCCCGCCCGCCCGTCAGCCTGACAGTCAGTCCAACAATTAAAGCTGAGTAAACACCACACATCACATCACACAGGGACGCGGAATTGGGCCAGTTCAAGCATATCACTTTGAACAGATGTGAGGAGAGATTAACAGAGATATCATTTCAGACCAGAAGCCACAAGCCATTATGTTAAATAAAAAATAATAAGTAAAAAAAACGGCTAGTTTTCTGTGATTCTGTAATGCTATTTAGTTTGAAGCGAGTGGGAGGAATGTTGAGTTGTCATCTCCGGAAAATGCGATTGTTTTTTATGATGCTGCAAATTCATTTACAATTCCATGAAAGCCTTTGCGATTTTTGGCTACGTGTTTCAAAGCTATGTCAAATGTCTTCATCTGATTCGTTTTGAGACACGGCTTGCATGAAAGTGACGCGATAAACAGGTAACCTACAGGTACGCTGGATTCTCTGCCCTTCGTTTAAATGGTGCTTTGTGACGCTGTTGTTAGACTGGTCCACGTGCTGCTCCTCGGTCCACGGGCTGCTCCCTGGTACGGCGCTCAGCCATGGTTACCCTGGTCCACGTGTTGCTTCCTGGTACGGCGCTCCGCCATGGCGACCCTGGTCCATGGCGACGCCACAACTGCACATTCCGTCCGGAGTCCTGGCAGCACAAGAATCCACTAGAGGCAGCTGAAACGATGGGAATTAGCATAAGTGCCATGTTCGATCAGTCAGGGGAGGACTTTAATGGTTTCAGCTCCTCTCGTCCTCCTGACTTGGCCTTGTTTTTGGAGGAAGTCATGAACTCGGAGAAGCGAGGCAGCTTGTTTAAATTGATATTGCTCTAGAAGTAATCTGGAGCAGATTTCTCATTCGCGAGGGTTCCTGGTATAATTCCCTTTCATGCTCATCTTCTGCCTCTGAAGTCACCCTAAAACTTCAGCATACGGAGCCCAGATGCATGAAAGTGATCTTTCTATCATTACATGTTTAGTGTACACAGCCCAGAATGCAGCCAGTGTCACACTCTGGATCCTCCTGTCTGTCACTCTGGCCTTCTGGGTAATGGAGTCTTGCCCTCTAGTTCAGGTGCTTGCCGACAGGCCGGTAAAACAACAAAATAACGAGCAGAGTTGATCCACAGAGTCACGGGTAAGCACAACTTCAACGTTGCATAAACGATGAGTAAGGGGAAATGGATGCTTTTGCTTCTTTGATCCACGGCCCTGTGGGACATCAACAGTAGAAGGACCTGGATGTCCTGTCCAGTGGTAGGGCGATGAGGACGAGGGAGGGAGATGAGGACGGTCCGGAGACACGTTTGAAAGGCGGGTCTGTGGCACGGAGAGCGGCGGGCGGCGCTGCCATGGCAATGCCATGGCACGGCGAGGGCCGGCCGCTCATCTGGTAGTGATCTGTTAGCTCGTTACAGGAATCCTCATAAACATCTCTCGTCAGCTCATTAGCATGGAGGCTTTTTTCCAGAGGGGCTTTAAAGAGACGGCCGTGATGAATACAGTGTGTAAGCATCACTCACAGCTCTGCTGTCCGCTCTGATAACGGCTGGGCCGGGGTTAGCAGAAACCCACAGGCTCCAGCTCACTCACCAAATGATAACATGGTCTATCAACTATATTATACTTTATTGGGGTCTCTTGCCTTTCTGAATTTGTGTGTGTGTGTGTGTGTGTGTGTTTGCAGGCGTGCATGTGTGTTTGCAGGCGTGTGTGTGTGTGTGTGTGTGTGTGTGTGTGTTTGCAGGCGTGCGTGTGTGTTTGCAGGCGTGTGTGTGTGTTTGCAGGCGTGCGTGTGTGTGTGTGTGTGTGTATGGGTGGGTGTGTTTGCAGGCGTGCGTGTGTGTTTGCAGGCGTGCGTGTGTGTGCGTGTGTGTGTGTGTGTGTTTGCGTGCGCTGTAATGTCCTCTGGTCTGAGTGGGCGGAGAGCCATGGTTGTTCTGCCAGGTGAAGCGGTCGGAGGCGTGGGTCTGTTAACGAGCACGCAGACCTGCGTGGATGATTCCTGCTTTCTCCATGGTCAGTTTCCCAGCAGGCCAAGCGCTCAAGCCTATCTGCCAGGGACGATGCCCTGGCGTGACTAATGTCAAATCTCTCTGTTCTTGTCATCTTAATGGTCATACACTTAGTAAAGGAATTATACTATTAGTCACTGAGACTGTATTTCCATGGTATGGTCCCTAACATTAGGCTAGTGTAATTCAATTACAACTATGCCATTATCCAATAACGAGAAATGGCCATGACCTCACATAAAAAATACTGTATATTGGTCCAGATGAACATTAAGAAGCGCTTCAATATTATACTAGTTTCTCAGCTCATTTACTTGTTAAACTGTCTAAATGACTTAATTGAGATAGCATACTTGCATGGCCGCCACTCCAAAGCTGTGTTCGAAACCGTTCCCTATTACAGAAATAGTGGACTAATATAGTGTGTTCACCATTTTCTTCTAGTGTCAGACTTCTCAACAGATTTTGATTCACTGTATAGTCCACTAGAAAATACCCACAATTTACAGCAATTTCTAGTGAACAGAGGATATACCCTACAATTTCTCATGCACTACACTACATAGGGAATAGTGAGTGAGTGAGCAGTTTTGAACAAGGCCTATAAGTTGTCATAGAATACAAACTACGGAATCTATCCTCATGTTGTGTTAAAACAGCACAAAATGACACTTTAGAAATGTGTTTTTCCCTATTTTAATGCTTTTCTCAACCCCCCCCCCCCCACACACACACACACACACACACACACTACCGCACCGTGACTATCTGACTGTATGTTAGACAGTCCAATGTACCAGGGAGCAGCTTGGGTTCACAGAGAGCTAAGATGGCTGCCCCACTCACACCTTCCTCACAGCTCGGCCCTCCATGTGTTTTGACTTTGCACCCACTTTTCCACTTGAGGACTTAATGCTAACACAGAAGCCCACCTGCTTCCCATTAAGCCCTCAGTCCCCCACCCCGGCATGGAAAGATAACACCATTTCAATCAGCTGATACAGGAGGCACACAGGGCACAGCCGTGGATCAGCACGACGCCGGGATCCAAAATAAGAGAGCTCCGACTCTGTCTCCTTGAGAGAGGAAAAAAAGAAAGGAAAGAGTACACTAGGCTTCTTTTATGCAATGACGCTCAGAAAAGTCTCAGTGTCGCTGACCCCAGGAAGAGTAGCTGTTACTGTTCGTAACAGCTAACGAGGATCCATCCGATGAACTAAACTAAACTAGACATGATCACAACTGTACAATATTCCTCTGCCAACCCAAAGAACGTGTGTCTCTATGTGTGTGTGTTTGCGTCTGAGAGAAAGAGTGAGAGAGAGAGAGACAGAGAGAGAGACAGAGAGAGAGAGAGAGAGAGAGGGAGAGAGAGAGAGGCAGCCAGCAGCATGGGGTCCTGTTTTGTTTTGGAGACTGTGGCGATTGGTCATGGACGCTTGTGAAGGTTGTTGTTTGCGTGGGGCACGTCGGGCTCGGGGAGGGGGGGGGGGGGGGGGGCGGGTTCCTGTCTGGGGGCGCAGGGCAGAGAGGGCCTGCACCTGAACCCCCCCCCCCACACACACACACACACACATACACACACACGCCAGCGGCTGCGTCAAAGCAAGTGCAGGACTGACCGTGGCCCTGAGCAGAGGCCTGGGGGGCCAGGGAGGGCACGGCGGGGTCAGGGAAGTCATCTGTCCTGGCCTGGAAAGATTTCACGCCTCCAGCTGTCCAAATGATTTGCGCTGCCCCGGCTGACGCAGGGCTACCTGCTGGGAGTACCCCGCAGGGTTAACCCAACACACATGCACCCCCGTGTCATCAATGAACACACACAGACACACACACGCACTGGCCCGCGCACATGTGGACCCCCCCTACACACACAACACGTCCACACGCACACTCACACACATGGGAAATCACGCACACGTGAATACAGCCAAACACACACACATGCACGCAAGCGTGTAGACACAAGTGTGCTCACAGATGCACATTTTTCATGGACAGGCAGGCAGATCCAGAATATGCACACAACACAGACACAGCTGAACATGGATTACCGCAAGTGATAACAGCACAACTGCAATACACACACACACACACACACACATACATGCACACACACACACGCATGCACACACACACACACACATGCACACACACACGCACACACACACACACACACACGCACACACATACACACACGCACACACACACACACACACACACATACATACACACGCACACATACACACGCACGCACGCACACACACACACACACACACACACACACACACACACACACACATACACACACACATACACAAACACAAACATGCAAACACACAAACAGAAATACATGCCCTGAAGCAATCATTTTGCATTGAACCATCTTTGGCTTTCTCTAAAAGCTTTACAGATTTTTGCTTAATCACAAAAAATATGTGTAATTAGTTAATTTTATTGCAATTAATTCTCCACTAAATAATCAATTGAAAATAATCAATAGTCTACTATTAGGTTTACTCACATCTGCAAAATCCATACTATCATTGCAATTGAATACCCCTTTAATTTACCTGAAAATTGTTTTCTTTAAGTGTCTCCATCAACTGCTTTTTACACAGAGGCCCTGCAGAAAGGCTGAGGCATTTAAGGCCTCGTAACGGTTTCACTCTCCAGGGGGGGGGGCGGTGTGGGGGGGGACGTAATCAACTGTGACACCAGGCACTGCGGCGAGCGCGCAGCGTTGAACACGCCAGCAGAAATCGCCCGTGCACTCAAACCTATGTTATGGCACCGGCAGGTCTCCGTCATCTCTCGTTAAGTGGGTGAGACTTCCTCTCCCGAAGTGGCAGGGATGTGCTCACATCTGGCGGCCAGATCTAACGCGCCTGCGTGTCGGTGACAGAGGCTTCTGAACATCTGGCTCCCCCAGACATTCATCGCTTTTTTTTTTTACCTAAATGCATAATCACAAGTGGAGCCGGCAATGTTTTCATTTATTTATTTTAAATTTTTTTGGTGGTGGTGGTGGTGGGAAGGGGGTCACATGTAGGATTATTCTGTTTCCTGTTTCATGATGTCACTTCCTCAGGCTGGCCAGGTGTAGAGCAGGACTTGTTTACGGTTGGTCCTACACAGTCCAGCGCTTACAGAATGCTCTCTCTTCCAGCTCCACACTTATGCTTTGACACACACGCGCGCACGCACACACACACACGCACACACACACACACACACACACACACACACACACACACACACACACACACACACACAACAACAACAAAGGGAGGTCTTACCGTTCCAGACAAAAAGATTTGGTGAAGACATATTTTTACACCTCGTCTGTACTGACATCTGTATGTTGATATCCTGTGAGACTCTAGATAAAAATACAGCTATAAAATCACTTATGTATTTGATCTAAAATGAACGCAGAGATGTTTCGATCGTTTCCCCATCAAACTATTTTAGATATTAACGTTGTATGAATCTTAATTCTACAGCAGGCCTCCTGCACGTCGTACGGTGATGACGAGAGCGCCAGACGATGTTCTTGGCCTCCGCTGGGAACTTTCCCCCCCAGTATTATCCCATTAACACCCATTAAACATGGACTTTAGCCTCTTTGGGAAACAGCAGAAAATAAATAGCTTAACCAAGCTTCTTTAGTTTTCCTCGGGGAGGTCTAGCTTTAAGAACACATCACCAGGGGACTGCTGGAGCACATTGGGCCTTAATTGCGTTATGCTGGGATCCATAATGAAGAGCGGATCGACCTGTGGCTAAATGTATATCAGTCCTAATGGAAAAACAATCACTTAGCTTTTCCCCTCATCCTTGGGGTTCACATAAGAACACTATTACTGTATATAGGCGAATTAATTAAAGGGGGAATAGGGAGTTCAATCAATGTGTGTGTGTGTGTGTGTGTGTGTGTGTGTGTGTGTGTGTGTGTGTGTGTGTGTGTGTGTGTGAATTTGTGCCTGAGTGTGTGTGCAGGTATCTCTGACATCTCATCTAAAATATTTGTCACTGAAACCTTAAATGTTTACGGTATGCATATGGTAAAAACAGGAATGTATCAATGACTGTACAAAAGCATCCCTCATTCTATGCTGGCTAACGTCTGCTTTTCCAATTGCCATTCGTCAACGAAGACGACGTTTAAAGTCCAACGACTAAGCAGCGAGGGCCTCAGGTTCACGCGCGCGTGCGTAGCGCTCTGTTCCGACTTGTTTGGTCCCCTGAGCGATCCGTTTTAGGTCTGTCTCATCCGCGCTCATCCGCGATACGCATGCTTTACAAAACAAGTTGACAGGTAATTACAAAAAAACTCCTGTAAGCTCCACACTTTGTCACTCTACATAACGCATCACTTCAGGAGCAGTGAGTCACCCGGCTCTTCGGCCCTGAAGCTGAACCGTTTACCTGTCTGGTCGCACACCAGCTGAGAGCAGCCGTGAAGTAGTAATTGAAATGACCACTGAGGACACAAAGATGGCGGTCACAGGCCTGGCTGTGTTGCACCCTTAAAGGACAGGTTGGGAATGTAGCATTATAATCTATGTTAAAAGGTTATTTATGATCATATACAACGGCTGATATCAAAGTTTCGTCAAACGGTGCGCTCTCGAGATATAGCCAGTCGCTGCTAACACACTCAATGGATCCATAGGTGCATAGACAAAATCCCTCAAAACCCGATCGGAAGCATACTTTGTGGCGATTATTTTGTCAGAACATCAACGGACACCATTGACCACGCGATGAGTTTCCTGTCTTTGAAAATGAGAGTTTATGGTGTTTTTGAGGGATTTTATTTATTCACCTACTGTATGGATCCATTGAGTGTGTTAGTGGCGACGGGCTATATCTCGAGAGCGCACCGCTCGATGAAACGTTGGTATCGGCCGTTGTATATGATCGTAAATAACCTTTTAACATGGATTATAATGCTACATTCCAAACCTGTCCTTTAAGTAGCAGAGTAGCAGGCTACTGTCTCTTTAATATCAGCTGGCTCTGGTAGTGGAGAGTTAGCAGCAGGAGTTAGCTTCCCACGGAAGTCAGCCTCTCCCGGTTCTGCGCGATAGCTCGCCCTGGACCTCCATTCTCTGCAGTCTTAAGACATTTGGGTGACTGCCCGCTGAACGTGACGGGTCTGGCCTTCACGTGCCAGTGATTAACTGCAGCTGATAGGAACTGTCAAATTTAGCTCTCATCACCTCCGAGTCCCATCCAATGGGTGCCTTGAAGACAGAGGGGACTGCGCTCAAACAGGCCAAAATGATTTATCTTTTTCTTGATCCTCTGGAAAATATTGCTTTTAAAGGAAGAGTTATTGTGGTCGTTAATAGTGGGTTGTACTTTTGACATAAAATATTATCCAAATGCATTTGTAGCCTAAAACCTTGTGATATGACGTGTGCTGCCCTGGTTCAGTCATTTTATAAGAGTCCTTGAAGAGCCAGGGGTTGTAAAATAAAAGGAACCTGAGTCACCTGTTTCCGTATGTTTTCCCTCTCCGGAAACGGTTTTTAGGTCATCTGACTGATGGCTTGTCTTGTGCTGCTGCAACCAAACTACAGAGCCTCCTATGGCTGAGGGAAGATTTCCTTCATGATGCGTATAAAAGACAACAGGAAACGTGACCCTACATGCTGGTCGCGACACTCCCTTAATGTGTTCTTTCAAATTCCCTTCATGGGTTCTAGTTTCAAAGGATTTTTAATTGCAAAACTTACAACAATATTGTGTTTACCGTTGTTAGGCAACAGCTTTGTATGAAGCTGGACTCAAAGTATTTGACAGCACTCCCAAAGATAATAGTCCATGAGGTTGAGGCATCACAACATACTAAAACTATCAAAGCAAAACTCTCACACCACTTTTGGGGAGCTTACATAAATGATCTGAGACAAAAAATGTGGATAACAAAACTATTTATAGAGAATTATTTGTAACTGTAGGCAAGCGTTTCATCTTGAACAGATTCGTCACAGATATTCTTGTTTTGTACAAACGGGCAGATACCGTCCGTGAAGCCGAGCCCATGATGGGAACCCTGATGTTTCTCGGACCTTTAAAGAGAAATGCAGTTGTAAAACAGTAAAAAACGTACAACATTTTGAACCAAATAAAACATATTTAGGCACGGTAGGCCACTTACGGTATAATTAGTGATCCCAGCAGTCAATCACATGTCTCGTTTCTTTCCCGAGTGAAGACTCCAGCAGCTGGGCTGTAACGCGCCCTGTGGCCCCTGGCCCGCCCGGTCTGTAGCGCGCCCCGAGGCCCCTGGCTCTCTCCGGGCTCCGGCGCCGGGAGAGAGGGGAGCGGGTCGCCCCCCCTGCTAGGAGGTCCGCACAAGAACGCCGTAGCGCAAGGGGGGAACGTACAGTTGTTTCACGGCAGCAGAGAGCAACGCATATGACCTCCGGGGAGGTAAACATGACAAACAACAACGTCACATTTAGCTCTGGTCGCCTATCGAGGGTATTTTATTGCAGTAAAGATGACTTCCTGGATCTCATACGCGTCCTATTTTGTTTGGAAGATCAAACTGAAGCCGAGGACTCGGCGCTGGGTCTCTCGCTCTGGCGGACGCGCCGCCAGCGTCTTTGTCTCTCCTCAGCGCTACCGGGGACGGACCCTCTCCATGGCTGTTTGTTCTGCCTCTGATTAGGCGGTCCGGGCCAGTTCTGCTCCGCTGTTCATTTGGCTGCAGGTGGCAGATAAGAGAAGCAGAGAAAGAGAGAGGGACAAAAAGAGAGAGAAAGAAACGGAGAGAGAGAGAGAGAGAGAGAGAGGCATGGCCATCCAACGAGGTGAGTGCTAAACACATGATGATCACGTTGAAGGAGAAGCGTCATGGCCGCCGGAGGCCTGGGCTCGTCAGGGCTGCGGCCTGCTCCCCCTCACGCGCTCGTCTCTGCGTTCAGCTACGACCGCACCAACATCCAACAAGCCTGCGCCGTTTCGCCCCGCCATTTTGATCCGATCTGATGTCTGAGCGTTCGCTCTCGACGGGTCGTGACGCGCGACCCGGAGGAGGTCGTCCACGCTCTGGCACGAACGCGATGGAGACGCTGCTGTCAGAGCCGGCCTGTCACGTCCGCAGACATCTGTGGCTCATCTCGGCCCGTTTGAAGGAAATCTATGATTTTTGACTCCTCGGTTTCTTCCTCTCATCTACAGACGCTTGTTTTGCTTGGAGACCATCTGCTCTGTATAATCTGTAGAAAATTGCATTGAATATACAGATGGCGAAAAAAGAGAGGGATATCAAAACATCTTGATGGACAGAATAGTGGCTCCTCTGTTCCTGAACACAGGACACATAGTCTGTGTATCTACAGTATGTAAAATCTCGTTAGAGATTCGTTAGAGTATAATTAGATTAAGTAGGCTACAGTAGAGAAGAGACCTATTTTGAAATATATAGCCTAAGGCAAGGAAGGACTCTTCAATGAAATATATCCAGACGTTCACAGTGGCACGGCATAATATGACAAGTATGTGAATGTGAGCGGTGAAACCAACAATATTTATTTCATGGTTTGACAGTCTACCGACCACGGTGAATTTTTTTGGCCGGCGAATGTTTTGACAATGAGACACAGCGTTTAGTTTCACACAGTTTGGAACTGTGACTGCCTCAACGCAAAACAGCCCGTCCGGCTCCTGTGCGAATACCTGGGTGAGTTAATCTGCGCTCACATGGCGCCTCTTTCATGGTCGGCGCTTGAACTCTCGCCACTTGGGCTTTTTCACAAGGCCGGCTGCCCAGGTGTCCACGCTCAGCGCACCTGTTTTGTTGGGACGGACAGCATGGGTACCCATAATCCCATGGGGCTGCGCTCACATTCCTACACAAATATCGCCTTTTTTTAAACACTTTTTTTTTCTTTTTTTTTTACATTTGGCAACCTTTTTGAATAACATTATGCTTTCATGGGAAACGCCAAATCCAGCAATGACCCTGCATGCGTTCTGAACTGGGAACACACAACACACACACGCACGCACCCACCCACACATGTACACACATGCAGAGAGAGGCTTTAGATGGCATTCCGGAGACCACACATCGTGCCGGCTGTGTGTTAAAACAGTTATTCACGGTCTACATGCTCCTCAATTCCAGAGATGTCTCACAGTGGTAACTTGAACTCTTGGCCGGTGCATCTGGGAGGATCAGCGTTTGCTCAGTTGAATCAGTCAGTGTGTTTAAGCTGCCGTTCCACTGCAGATTAGGTTTGGTCTGGGCCGAAAAAGGCCCTATCTGGGCTCTAACTCTTAAAAGTATCAAAATGACCCTTCTCTAGGTCAGTATACTTCTACCAGTGGTGTAACGCCTGTTTGCAGGGTTTTGATCACCTATAATGACAATTTCCTGCCATCTAGAGAGCCATGAACATGTATATAGATCAAGTAGGCCAAATAAAAACATCATGAAAGTACTATCGTGTTGCATTCAAAATCGAACACACCCATTGGCAGAATAAATGTAATCAACAACTTTCATCACAGCAAAACTGGTGATGAAGATTGAGGCCACAGCAGATAGTAAATAGTGCATGTGACATTGAAATACGTGACGTACAGCACAACTACATGAGACAACTGCAATGAACATGTAAATTAAACCATTGATTGTGAAACGTTTCCAAACATAACCTGAATGGATTAACTGCGAAGTCCCTAACATAATAAAAAAGGCAATGCACACTAATAAATCATCTTACAATGATAACGATTAAGCAATAAAGGCAACCTGATGGAGGTCAGATGACTGAAACATTATACAGATTGAATTGTTTTATTGAAAGTGAAGAAGGCAGTGCTGGATCATGAATATCAGAATGGCCACGCTGAGGTCGTAGGTCGCAGCTAATCGTTTAGCACAGCAGCAACAGCAACCTTAGCTGCTAACTAACACTATTTTATAGGAAATAATATTACAACATTAACATTCTTCCATTCTTGTGTTTCTTTCATAGAAAAAAACAACTGCCTCAAGAGGCATTCTCAACCGTCCTATGTACTCAATAAAAGAGTCTAATCACAGACCATTTTATTGAGTACATAGGACGGTTGAGAATGCCTCTCGACCAATCACAATGCGCGGTCGGAATTACAATGTTGCATGACACAAACATCCAACCATGGTTTTTGAACATACAAAAGTAGCGTGTCTCTTAATAGCCTTGGTTAAGTTGTTAAGGTCCAGAAAACTGTTGAGTGAGCAGGTGGCCGCGGGTTCAGAGAGTAGGCATGGCTAACAAACTAGCTTTTGAAACTTGGCTAACAAGCAGTCCAAAAAAAGTGTGTGGGACGTCCAGATGTCCTCCCGTCCAGGTGTCCTTCCGTCCAGATGTCCTCCCGTCCAGGTGTCCTTCCGTCCAGGTGTCCTTCCATCCAGGTCTCCTCCCGTCCAGGTGTCCTTCCGTCCAGGTGTCCTTCTGTCCAGGTGTCCTTCCGTCCAGGTCTCCTCGCCTCCAGGTGTCCTCCCGTCCAGGTGTCCCCCCGTGAGCATGTGTCCTCCCGTGAGCAGGTGTAGGTCTCTCTCTTCTTCTATTTTGAGCTGCTGCTCTAAAGGTCATTTTGTGAAATTGTTTTTCCCCAAATATTCCAAAATTGTGAGGAGAATAGAAGAATATTACCATAATATATCATGCAGTTAAGTAAAAAAAAAAAAAACACACCTAAGAAACAAAGGAATTAATATAATCTTTAATTTGATTTTTTGGAGGGTAGGCCATGCTTCCCCTGGTCTATGGGAGGAAACGCCACTGACCACTACTGCCTTGGACTGGAGGCTACTGATAACTCTGAAAGTACAGTGACAACATTTCAAATATTAATTGGATTTTTCCTATAATACTGGAAAGCGCAGTTTCTAAGCTTTCAGCAAGTGTTGGAGTGAGGAGTTTTTTAGATTTGTTAGATATTTTTTAAATATTATTAAATATTTGTTAGATATTTTTTTAAATGTTGCCGGTGACGTGGTCGTATTGAAAGGGCTCACTAGACTGGTTCATTCACTGTGTGTTGTTGTCACAGAGCACACGTCTGTTTTCCCACTTGCTGAACATGGTGAAACAAATATTTGCAGACAACAAAGTATAATGTAATCCAATCTAATCTAATCTAATCAAATTTCCTTCTTCACTCAACAAAGTTGTTTTTTTGTTTGTTTGTTTTTTCTCACAGTACCCAGGCCAGTTTATTTGTGAAGTTCTGTATTCGATGACACGTTTCACAGAGCAACAAGTTCAAGGAAAAAGCAGCAGAGAAGCAGCAGCCATGAGAGCGCTGGCTTTCTCTGCTGAGCTGACGGGTCCCTGACCCTCTGACCCTCTGACCCTCTGAGCTGACTGGTCCCCTCTGACCCTCTGAGCTGACTGGTCCCCTCTGACCCTCTGAGCTGACTGGTCCCTGACCCTCTGACCCTCTGAACTGACCGGTCCCCTCTGACCCTCTGAGCTGACTGGTCCCTGACCCTCTGACCCTCTGAACTGACCGGTCCCCTCTGACCCTCTGAGCTGACTGGTCCCTGACCCTCTGACCCTCTGAGCTGACTGGTCCCTGACCCTCTGACCCTCTGAACTGACCGGTCCCCTCTGACCCTCTGAGCTGACTGGTCCCTGACCCTCTGACCCTCTGAGCTGACTGGTCCCTGACCCTCTGACCCTCTGAGCTGACTGGTCCCTGACCCTCTGACCCTCTGAGCTGACGGGTCCCTGACCCTCTGACCCTCTGACCCTCTGAGCTGACTGGTCCCCTCTGACCCTCTGAGCTGATGGGTCGCCTCTGACCCTCTGACCCTCTGAGCTGACCGGTCCCCTCTGACCCTCTGAACGGACGGGTCCCTAACCCTCTGACCCTCTGAACTGACTGGTCCCTGACTCTCTGACCCTCTGAGCTGACTGGTCCCTAACCCTCTGACCCTCTGACCCTCTGAGCTGACTGGTCCCTCACCTTCGACGCCGCCTGGAGGCCAGATTCCAGGTGCTGTTTCCATGGGGTGAGATCCAGCGCCAGAGCCCCCCTCCCCCCAGGCACCAGCGAGCAGCTCTATACACAAGGACACTGTACGTAAGAGAGTGGAGAGAGAGAAGGGTTCAGTATGTGATAAAGAATATATGACCTTTTATGTGTTACACTTTGTCTTGATGCTTTTAATGTCTCATGTGAAGCACTTTGAATTGTCTTGTTGCTACAATGTGCTCTACAA
>NC_140245.1:15354427-15376927 GCF_949987555.1 Borostomias antarcticus | reverse complement strand
TGTATGTGTACTATCTCTGCCTGCCAATTTTCTTGTGTGTGTGTATATATATTTTTAATGGTTCATATGTGTGTGTGTGTGTGTGTGTGTGTGTGTGTGTGTGTGTGTGTGTATGTGTACTATCTCTGCTTGCCAATTTTCTTGTATGTCGAGGCATTTATCTCCATTGGAAGCAAGGCAGGGCTATCGTTAACTCTGTCTTCCTGTGTATCTCAGTCTATCTATAAGTCTGTCAGTGTTTGTATCACAGTCTGTAAGTATGCCTGCATGTGTATCTCAGTTGATCTGTAAGTCTGTCTGTGTATATATCTGTAAGTCTGTCTGTGTATATATCTGTAAGTATGTCTGTGTATATATCTGTAAGTGCCTGTGTATATATCTGTGTCTGTGTATATATCTGTGTCTGTGTATATATCTGTAAGTCTGTCTGTGTATACAATATATCTGTAAGTATCTGTGTGTATATATCTGTAAGTGTCTGCGTAGATATCTGTAAGTCTGTCTGTGTATATATCTGTAAGTATATGTGTGTATATATCTGTATGTGTCTGTGTATATATCTGTAAATGTCTGTGTATGTATCTGTGTCTGCGTATATATCTGTATGTGTGTTCATAGATATCTGTAAGTGTCCATGTATATATCTGTAAGTCTGTGCATAATTCTATAAGTGTCTGCGTATATATCTGTAAGTGTCTGTGTATATATCTATAAGTGTCTGCGTATATATCTGTAAGTGTCTGCGTATATATCTATAAGTGTCTATGTATATATTTGTAAGTGTGTGTATATATCTATGTGTCTGCATATATATATATGTAAGTGTCTGCGTATATATCTGTAAGTGTCTGTGTATATATCTGTAAGTGTCTGTGTATATATCTCACCCCTCTGGGATAATTAAAGTTCTTATCTTGTCTTGTGTGCATCTTTCCAAAGGCCTGTTTAGATGTGAGATACGGAGATGAGACCAGGACAGAGGACCTTGCATTTCAACAGGATGGAAAACCTCACTCAGCTCCTGCATTTGCATACTTTAGTCCCATTCAGGAACACTTGATGTTTCCGCCTCACTTTGATCATCCTAGCGTGTGCCGGTCGCCGAGGACGACACAAAGAGCAGAGAAGGACACCGGGCCAAACTTTGAAATTCTCCATGGCGACGCAGCAGTTCCTCATCCCTCCCAGAGTCTTAGGGCCGTAGACTCCCTCGGTGGGCGCGTTTCTTAAATATCAAGGCTTCGTTTTCTCTGGCGGATGGTGTTACATTTCAGGATGAGAGCTCTGGACTGCACACTCCTCCGCTGCGGTTCCCTCTTAAAACTGACTCATTTCCACTCTTCTTTTATTGCTTTAATTTGCATATAAATTAAAGCCATATTGTAGCTGTGAGGCAGGCTATGCTAAGTATGCACAAGAGCCCATGATTCTTTGTTTTATAGATAAACCCCTTCCATCTGCTGAATGACAAGCTGGCCCAAGCCCCCTGGTTCTTTGCTGTTGCTTGTACTACTAACACTTTATGACTCTGGGACTCTATTGTACTCATAAGATGTATAAAATGGGTTTAACTTTTGACACATGCTATTTGTATCTGACCATGAGGACACAAATGTGTCTTTGGTCATATCCATGCCATGATGTGAAAAAAAAAAATCTTAACTAAACATTAAGGAATTCAAAAACAAAATGTTGTGACTTCAGCCAGATCGGAACCAGATCACAAAGGCAACGCTGTGAGAGTGATCTCAAACAATCATGTTCTGTTTGGAAATGTTAATTATGACTTTATCACTTTGGACCAACTGCTCTAGGCTGCCTCCAGTTATCTAGAATCCCTCCCCCCTCCAATTAAATACACATCCACACTGTTAGTCTAAAGAAATAATCTAATTTCTCATATACAGGCTACTGTACTGGAAATGCTTTATTCTATTTTAGGACATCCTGTCTTATATAAAAGCCCATGCTATGTGCGTAAAATAATGAAGGAAAACTGTATATATGTATATAGTAATGTTGAAATATAATTAATACAGGAACTCCCCCTCTGTGGCTATAGGTAATCTAACGATCCTGATTAATTATTTATGGGTACTGCGAGTGTTTATTAAAACTAGTGAAGGTAGTAATTGAACATTGCAACCTAGAGCAATTCGAACAACACTGAAAATAATTAAACCGGATTCTGAGCAGGCCACCGGCGCTACATGGTCGGTTTGTCCTCTGGAGAGAAGTGGGCAATCATTAATTAAATCCAAACTAATCACTGGTTACATAACAAACACAAATTATATTATGACCACGGAATAAACTGTAGGCCTACATATCATTCTTTCAATTGTAACACACCCAGGGATAGGGGGATGCGGATAGGCCAGCTAACCCGCAGCCTGGGTTGGTGAGAGAGAAATGCAAGGCCAATTCCAGTAGGCATATAACCTATGAATGAGCGAATGAATGAATGAATGAATGAATGAATGAATGAATGAATGAATGAATGAATGAATGACGGTCATATTAATGCGAATGCCTATACTGTCTTTGTTATTTATTCTTTGAGAAAGCCAAATGTGAACCTCTCTCGGACTTATTTGATCATATAAAAATGATCTTCCATCCAAATACAGTTGTGATAGATTGCTCTGCCCGCGAGCAAAGTATGTGTAAATATGCCCTCCCAAAACATTTTGGACTGTTGTAAATCAAAAATAAGGCTACGGAGAATCAATCGCTTATACGCGGTAATGGTGCTTAGCACACACAATAGCGCAGACATAAGGTCCTATAAACTCCCAATTCAGATTTCAGAATAACAGGTGCGACTTATAAAAGTCAGATAGTCTATCATTACCTCACAAGATAATACAAATCCTGTACTTACGTCTATTGTGCCTGGGGTTGCCTTTATGCTCTGGATAAAGATACATCTTTAATATATAGCCTATAGCCTACTTCACCGCAGAGCAGCAAAAAAATATTTAGGCTACACACCTTTTAATAAGGTTAGCCTATCTACTTCGTATGTCAGACACTAAAATAATACATAAATTGTCTGTAAATTGTAGGCCTAGACTCAAGATTCATTTTAGTCTAGCTGTTATGTCTACATTATGCCATAAGAAAACATGTTTTCTAGGTTTTTAAGACATTAACACAATTTCTGACAAGTTATGGGTTAGAGAGAGAGGGAGCAGCAACACTCCTAACAGCAACCTGGGTTTATATAAGTTCACCATGCGCATGAACAGTTTAGGACGAGGGATAGCAAATAAGCCTACGCGGGATTTCTACCAGGTTTAAGCGAGGTTTTAAAGATATTAAAGGACTTGCTCCTCGTTTTAGCAGTGGATAACAGGAGTGAAAGCAGAGAGGTGTGCAGTCCGCTCCAACATGCTCACCTGCAGCGCCGTATTGGTGGCTGAAGTTCTAATTGGGCGAACCAAACAATAAAAGATGAGAACAGACATATTTAAGACATGTTTCAGGCTCAATGGGACGGGACTCAATGGAGAAGCTCTACTCTGTTAATAGACTGATAGGATAGGTCCGCAGCCTCTATGCATCACTTGTCAATAGACATCATCCGATGGACTGGGATCTTTCGTTAGACTTTTTGAATTTAATCCAATCCTATTCTATCCACGACTTTGGATAAATTCAGTAGGCTAATTCGTATTTAAAGTCAGAACATATGCTCTATTCGTTTCATTTTTAAACGCTGTCATTGAATATCACGCGACCAACCTTTGTTATTTGTAGCCTATACATGGAGACAGTTCAGTTTGAAAGACTTTGGATGCAGTAGCCATATCCATTTACTGTAGCCTACTAATATGGCACTTTATGGTCATATTATTGAAATGAAAAATGTAGTGTTTTATTGAGCAACACATAAAACAGGCATATGCAGGTGGGATAGCCTACCTATTTGAATTAATTTTCTATTCGCGTTTGCATGCTCGTCTGCAGCACTATTTGGAATTGGAACAAAAACGGTGAAATATAACCTATACCAAAAAAATAGAGCTTAATATAGGCTATGCTTTATCGTTCAGTTATCGCTCTTCTCTCCTGCCATAGGGGCCTGTGGGCAGATAGGTCCACGAGCGCTTTGACTCGGAGACGCAGACACAAAGGCTCGTGTATTGAGAGCAGTGCGTGTCGAATCACGGAGCTCACGGGGAGACTTATCAAAAAAATATCTAGAGGTCACGTAGGCCGAACGGGCGTCTAGCTGGACAAAATTACTAAAGTTTAGGAAAGCTGGACTGATTTCAAAACCGAATGAAAACGACCCAAACTTCCTCCCCAGCTGCAGTTTGACCTATCCAGTATTCATTCCCTCCTTTAAGAGGTCCAGTTGTCCCTGTGAGTGAGACAAATCTGCTCCATGGTCTCGCCTGCCTCCGTTGGCGGTCCTCAATACCAACTCCATGTAAAATCCGAATCTTGTAAATGCAGAGCATAGTTTAATATGTGAAACGTTATCCACTATGGGAAATTAGTCATGTTGTTTGACGACGGCGAGAGGAAAGTAAGTAGCCTAGCCTACATGCACATCTTGATCGTAAAGTATAGGCCCTACTGGCCTATACCCATGTGTTCTCCAAAGAAATTAGCCTACACCTAACAGAAGTATTGAAAATCCGCCGTGCCCTGTGTGTGTGTGAGTGTGTTTGTGTGTGTGTGTGTGTGTGTGAGAGAGAGAGAGAGAGAGAGAGAGAGAGAGAGAGAGAGAGAGAGAGAGAGAGAGAGAGAGCCTGTACTCTAGCCAGCGTCACTTTCTGCTCACCTCTATCCTGCTTAGCCCTGGGTAGCCTAATACCTTTTTTGTATCCAACATGTCCTATCGCAACGCCTTCACCGATAACGCACGGGCAACTTAATGTTTTGTTGCGTCTATTTCTGAACTAGGCTATTTGATATAGTTACATTCAAACACACGAGAGTGTCTGTTGACTTTATTATCCTTATAATGTGCATGATGATGTTGAAAGAGCTATGTAAAGCACAACATAAGACACATCACCACATGGCACGTCATCACTCAACCCAACACCAGACGACGATATTCAGAGAAGAGACACGGGCTAGGCTCCCTTGAGAGGTACGAGCCACCACTCCGTCACCACGACTTTGAAATATCTAGGCCTATTTTAGGACGCGCACTCTAGAATTATGAAATAGCCTAATAAAATGCATTAAAATAACAAAAAATAATGGTAGTTTACCAATACAATATAGCCTAATGTCAAAGTATGACCATGAGTTATAGTAGCCTAATAGTAGGCTTAACTATTACGAAAATGTGGACAAAAATAAGAATTATTATAATAGTATAATATTAGGCTAATAATATTAATCTGATATAGGCTATTTGGCTTTTTCATTTTTAAGATTAGGAGGGTATAGCCTACCGTTTATATAGCCTGGGTTACCCGTTGTACACTATAACAATAATGGGAAAGAATCTAATGCACATTCTACACTTTTTATTTCAGACTACATTCTCTGAACATAATAAAATCTTTGGCTTGATGCGTCGGTTCAGTAACGCAGTCTGTAGAATTGTTTTAGGGATAGGAGAGACAGAAATCACAGAATTCCTAGTGAGTCACACTTACTAAAACAATATGAGCAAACAACATTATAAAGAAAAGATAGAAATCTCCAGCAAGAAGGGAATGATAGAGTTATGTCCCTTACCTGAAATTAAATATATACAACGTCATATTGTTTGGCTATATATAAACTTTAATAATGATCGTATTTTATATAATTATGTCCATATACTGTACCATAAACAGAAATCTGTTTTAAATAGCATCTGTCGCAGTCCAGTCGTATTTACCTCATAATTCTTTAGTTCTCAACAAAGAGTTCAATTCCTCCTGAAGCGGCGCGTCTGCGGCGCGTGGACATCCGGGCCTTACTCGCTGTCCTCCTTGTCTTCCTGTATGGTGGTGGTGGAATGATTGTACAGTCCTTGGGCCATGAGCTGGAGGGCCAGACCGTTCTTATACCCGTTGGCCTTTTTTATTTTAGCTCTCTTATTCTGAAACCATATTTTGATTTGGGATTCGTTGAGGTTCAGTTCTTGGGCCAGTGACTGTCTTCGCTGTTCCGTTATGTAGCGATTCGCCTGAAACTCGGTTTTGAGTCTTTGCAGCTGTTCAGCCGTAAACGCGGTTCTGGGTCGCTTGTCTTCTTTCTCGTTTTTCTTCTTTTTCAATTTCCGTGTCCTTGGGCCTGATGTAGAAACAACAATGAAACGAACACATAAATATCAGTAAGTCCTTTGGCATAGGCTAAGGGTTACTAAACCAACACTCTCTCTCTCTCTCTAGTCTCAAAATGAATATAGGTTTTTGCTATTTCCTATTACGACAAAGGCCTAATCTATATGCTAGAAGATATAGACCAATGCACAATTCTCACATTTGACTTAGCCTATTTTTTGTCCTCAATAAAGTAACGGACAACCGTATTACACCAGCCATACATTCCAAGAATATGAATAAGCTAGGCCTATTAATATCATATTCAATCACGAAGGCTCAAAACTAACTAATGTGAATAAGCATGATGAGCCTATGATGTTCCAAACAATGGCCTGTGTCTACCAAAGGCTCATTACAATTGATTTTTAATCGTAGGCCTATACTCAAAGGCCGTGCTTGTAGGCCTACAAGTCTCGCATTTTGAATAGTGTTTCCAAGTTTGCTCTCGTCTAGAGTGCATGCGTCACCATAGGCATAAATAGGCCAATTCTGCCATGTTTACGTGCTAATTCCATTTAATGAAGGCTATAGGGCTACGCTAAAATAACACACATGCACGCGCACGCACGCACGCGCGTACACACGCGCACACACAGTAGTAGGATAAAACAAATAATTAATTTGAGATATCCATGGAGTAAAATGCGATGGGCCTATTCGGTGATGTGAAACACACTTTTAGTGTCCTACAAAGGTTCATGTGTTAGGCTATATTTATTTAAATCCCAGTTTATGATGATGCACCTTCACCATCATGCCCACGTAAACAACCCACGATACAGGACCTGCACTGTGCCATGCAGAATCCCACCATGCAAAGGAACATATCCAACCAGTAGCCTATAAATCTCATTGTTTGATTATAGATTTATAGGATAATGTCATGGTTTCCAAAACCTGAAACTACAAGACGCAAATACAGGGATGCAAACTGAATCCTGTTTTGGGAATCTTCTTAGGTCTATAGCGAATAGGCAGTGTGCGTTTTTACTGTAGCCTAAATGTGGGCTTTAACACGTTTGTAGGCCTGCGCGTTTATTTGCGTCCTGTAGCCTATGTAGACTATTATTGTAAGCTACATGCTATATGAACAAAGTTGGTGGCCAACATTTGCAGCAACACTAGTGCCTAGGATATGAACAATTAGGCCTACACATGCCTACGATCGATTGAGCAACAGGCGATTTGATATGTTAGGCCTACTAACTGCCGATTTTGCACCAGTAGCCTACCGTTCTTGTAGACTAAATTGATGTAACCTCATTGACGATTGAGCGTGTGGTTCAAACCCCAATCTGATAGCTTAATCACACAACCAATCAACATAGTCAATCAATACACATTTTCTGTCAATAGAGACGATATGACTTCAAGTTCACTGAGAATGAGGAAAAGCAAGCCCAACAGGCTGTCGACACACCCTTGAAAACATACTCTCCATGGAACTATAGGCTATTTGTAAAAACTGGAACTAACTGAAAGGTTGGTTGGAATCTAAAGTGATTTATTGTTTTCATTCAGATTAGCCCAGACCACAGGCAACAAGTGCAGCTTCTACGGGCCTTGGTTATTCAAAATATTTAGGCTACCACCTCGTTCCAGTTTCTTTTATTGGATAACTGTCGAGCAAAATATAGGCTACCTCATTAGAAATGGTTGGATTACATTGAAAACGAAGATGACATGCTTAAAACGGGATACGTTTACCTTGACAGTTGACAAAACGTTTAGAGTTATGGGCTAATGGCGAGGTGCATGGACCTTACACTCTGTTTGCGAGACTGCAAACCACTGCCAGTTGCGGCCTACTCTCGAAATTAATTTAGTCATGAACACAACAGCCTCACCACAAAATATGACTAAGCGAGCTATCCGTGTTTGTTTGTTTGTTTGTTTGTTTGTGCGTGTGTGTTTGCGTGTGTGTGCGCGCGCGTTTGTGTAGCCTATGTGTGTGCGTGGAAGCGGGCCGATGAATGAAATGGGATAGGCTACTAAAATGATTGGTTAGAGGCCTCGTTATTTGGTTACATTTTCAAATGTGAACTATTTAGACTGCTTCATTCACGTCGACGACCGTTAACTTAACCAGAAATAACCAAATAGGCCTATCGCTCAAAAATAAGTCAAAACATTCAGAGACTATAGCGCCTTACCAGATGATGGTCTGTCCGAGTATCTCGTACAGTAAACCCAAGCAGGCCATAACATGGGCTGGGATTCCTTTGCGGGTGGAGATCCTCCATTACTGGCACTCACAACCATAATTGACGTGGTGTTGTCTCCGAATCTCGCCGTAGTCCCATTGCTTTCGCCCTGTTTCGACGGACTCTGCTTCGACGAGGGCGAGGAGGACGAGGAGGACGATGAAATGCTGTCGCTGCTGCAGTTGGAGTCCTGGCAGAGGCTGCTGGCGTGAGACGGCCTTATTATCAGCGGGTTGACGTTCTCTCTGCCCGACGTCTGCGCCCGCTCCCGACTCCCCAGATCCTTCTTGCAGCCGAAGTCCGGCCGGAGGATATTGTCAATAAAAAAGTTTGTCGTTCTGTGAACTTGCTGCGCTGGCTGGTGGGGCAGGATCGGAGGAGACGGTAGGTTCGGGGAGAGGGACACGCTCTCCCCCTCAGTCGAATCACGGCTGTTTTGATCCCGCTGCTCTTCCATAACTGGAACAATTTTTCGGCTGGAGCGCAAAAAACTCCCCACGCCAAACCCCACTTGTTGCTCAGTACCGTATCCAAATTGTTGCAAATAAAATAGATATTTGCTATTTGCTGTTGTGTGACGTGAAGGTATGTAAAATACCCCTTTAATTCTAAAATATCAACACTAGTAACATTTTGTCTATTACAGCAATCCAAGTGCCATTCTAGTCCCTGCCATAGCCTGTTCCACTGTCTAGCATGTCCACATTACGCGCAGCGACGTTATGCCTGCCTTCTCCTAATGTGTGTCAACGCGATCTTTCTAAACTCTCCTAAAACCGTTATCCTCCTCAGAGTTTTTTTTACACCAACCGGAAGCACGTGAGTGCATACACACGTGCAATAGACCAATCAGTTCTGGAGATCCTCGCTGTCACTACTGACGACGTCCAATCACATTTTATGTTTCTCAGCAAACACGTAATAGATGGATTTGGGAGTCCAAACAAGGGGTCTAATAGCCTAGTGGTGCACTGTACCTCCCTGTGAAATGATAGTCTAATGTTGAGCTGCACCTATAGGCCTGATGAAAAGAAACTAAATAAGGACATTATTATTATTATTAATAATAATAATCATAACAACAATAATAATAGGCCTAATAATAATACTAAGATGACCATCTGTCAAGAGCATGGTCTTCATATTTCCCAATTTATCTGAAGGAAAGCAAGGCTACACTGATACGAGTTTCTCTAATTCATGAATAGAAAGCAATGAGTAGCCTATATAATATCATACTGGTCTAATAATCATGAATATTCAAAGCCTTAACGTATTCAGATAGGCTATCAGATGTATCAAAGCGCAGGGAACCTGGAATCTTTGGCTATTTGCTTTTATTTTGGTGAGATCTATAAGGCCGCCGTGTTGGGCGTGAGAGATGCAGAGACAAGAAAATACAAGATAATTTGATACTTCAAATAAGCCCATAATTAGTGAAATGTTCGTTTCATTGTTTACAGCATACATATGTACAAAACTACCAAATTACAAAGTTTCAAATTTGAGTTGTGTGATAATTCAGTAGGCTAGGCCTATGTCACATATGTCATATCACACATTAATAACTCAAGTGTTGCCTGTGCGATGGTCAACCTATTCTACTCAGCCAAATAATCACGAATTGTGTTCCCATGCAGATGCGATAGTTAGGTATTGCCTGTTGGAATTTCATTGTCCTAAATTAAGCTAAATTGACTTCCCAAATGAAAAGGAAAACATAAGCAAACGGCCTTTTTGCGTTTGAAAACCTGCAACAAATGGATCTCATTGCCTTTTCGATTCTGCGTGAGGATCAACTGACTGGGCTATTCTCCTCTCCAGTTTTGTCCCATCCTAAATTAAAACAGACAAGCCTGGCCGTAATTGCTCTTGCAATAAGGCAAGTTCTCTTGAAATCATAGAAAGGATTCATATTCAACATGCTTGCATTGAAATCTTTATCCCAAAGCTAGTGTGGGTACTTAATTAAATTCTAATTAGGACACTATCAATATGCTATTTAGCCAAGTGGCCATTGTGAGACGCAGTCCTTTTCAGGCGGTAAATGAGGAGACCCGCTCTTATCTTGCCTGCAAGAGACGCCCTGAGAGGGGCCGCAAAAGATAATTTATAGGTTTTAATTACTCTTCATTCCGCCCGATCAGCTTGGCGTTCATCACAGGAGAGTGAATAAAACCCGGTCAAAAGCACTGTCACTATTCCCTGGCAGAACGCTTAATCAAAGTAAGCAGGGCCGCGTTACACGCTGCGGGGATGGCCACGTAATTTCCAATGTGCTGATAAAGCCAGTTGAATAATGCGAGAGTCTTCGGAGACACCATTTACAGAAATGACTTTATTGACGGCTTAACGTTGGTAATTCATTTTACCTTTCATGTATTGGACCTGGATTTGTAACAGTAATGGGATGATAAATGTACTGACGTAGCCTACTGCAGCTCGTTTTATAGAGCACGCGCGCGCACACACACACACACGGGCGGGCGCGCGCGCACACACACACACACACACACACACACACACGCTTGCGCTTACTCACTGACTTCACCTAATGCATCAACATTTTATATTTACTTTAATTCCATTAGATATCCCAACTATTCCCATATTCGTGTGTTTATAGGTTATACTCCTCTGGTGAAAAGACGTGCCTATTGACCATAGTGTCTTGACTTGGCGGCTTTTGGGTTAGATAGGCCTACGGTTTTTGGAGAATCAACACACAATATGAACACAAAACAAGCCAACGCCTATAATGTGTTCGATACAAGGACAACTAGACAAATAGCCTAGTCTTCATATGGGGGGTCAGTTAATTGTATTAAGAACTAAAATACTTCAAGCACAATACCAGTAAAAAAAAAAACACAACAACAACAAAACCCCATATTGGGGATTGCAGTCACGCAGACATTCAATTATCTTTAAGGGGTTTCATCGTTGACTCAGACCATTTCGTGTGAGGTTGCAAAGAGGTTAAACATGCCACTTGTCATTACAGATTACTCAATTCACATGCTGTTTTGATCATAAATGTCTTAACAAAAACGAAGCGCGTTTTGTTATAATTCCAGGATGCATCAGTTGCTAAATTAAGATGAAGATATTTCTATTGCTTTAAGTTGATTTGATCATATCCACGAAGTGATGATAGGCTACTCGGGCCTACTTAGGTATTGTTCATGATGTAGGCTACATCCAATGAGACCGAAGTAGGACATAAATAGTCAATGTTTCCAAACAGGTAGGCCTAGACTTAAACGCATGTTTAATGTGTTTATGCAATTCAATTATTCACGAATAAGAATAGCCTATCGATATTTTCATTTAGCTTACCTCAACTCGTATCACTGCCCATATCCTGCATCGGAAAAAATGGAATATCTAGAACATTGAGTTTTTTCCCGCCTCCCTCGCGGCCGGCCATGATCCGTATCGGGCCTCACTGTACGTGCGTCTAATATCAAACAATCAATAGGCATTTACTGAATATCCACAGGCTTCTTTATTATGGTGTTTATGTTAGTTATTAGGCATAGGTCTATTAGTTTCAATAGCCTACTAATGGTCTTTATAGTTACTGGGGACGTTACAGTCACAATATTTGTATCAATTGTTTGCTGTAGGCTCGCCACAAATAATATAAACAGACACAAATGCTCACAGGTAAACGAAACCTGAGTTTTGTTACTCACTGGCCTGTTGGGGGTAGCCTACACGTTAATTCCACAGCCTGGTTGTTCTGGTACTCCTTGACCTTGGTGGCATGGCGTGAAGAAACGCTATGGGGAGTTCTAATGTAGTGTGACAAGGGGAGTAGTCCACAGTCTGCTGCCACCTAGCGGCAACACAAGCACAGTGAATGTCTCAGGTCTTGGTCGTCTGCAGCATCAGCAGGGTCGTGGCAGAATGCCCTGTAATTCAATATGAAGGACTCGGTCGACATCTTGTGGCCATTAAAGAGCACAGCGCGCTCTTTCCCCCTTTTTTCCGCTAAACACGTTTGAATTAGCCTACAGTAATTCGTGTATATGTGGATTAGGCTACCACCATTTGTTCCTCTATTTTGAAAATACACAATCAAACCAAATTCTGCAAATTCTGTTTAAAGTTAGGCTACACTTTAACTTGACAGTTGCCTAGGTCACCCACGGAAACATAAGAAACAACTTAATTGGGTCACAGTATATCTAGGCTAATCATATTGGTGAAGATCAATTAATCTTTCTTATTAAGCATAGGCTACCATATAGACCTTATGAATCGCCCGAGAGAAACGTGAAAAACGTATGTAAGGAGGCAGGAGTGCAGACTGGGAAATCAACAGAATGTCCTGCAGATGGCAGAAGAAATCCAAAGATAGGCCTATAAGGAAGCGCTGTGGGTAGTTGCACCAAAGATGAGCGAATGCCAAGAGGGGGCACTCCATCGATTGTGCTATCGAACCATGGATGTATGGAATACATCCATGTATGGAACCCAAACGCCCAAGGGCTGAGCCGCCATTTTGGACTGTCAAGTTGATTGCGCAACCTGTGCTGCAACTGTTAGCTGTCAGTGTCATGCACTCACTTTTTCATTTTGACACTTGTGTTTACTAAATAATAAATAATCAGGAATTGCCACTATTACAATCTCACTTTTTTTTCTGTTCATTGAAAATATACAAAAATTCCACCTGTGCCAGGCTGGGCACGTTAAGGCCTTTTCTCCTAGGTTAAGATCAGTGTTCTGTTTGTAAGTCTGAAATGTGTACCGTGGATCATCAGGGACATCTGTGGTCAAAATGTTACACAATGACTATACATTTCTACAACCATCATCATCATCATCATCATCATCTTCATCCGCTTATCCAGGGTCGGGTCGCGGAGGCAGCAGCTCCAGCAGGGGGCCCCAGACATCCCTTTCCCTAGCAGCATCAACCAGCTCTGCCTGGGGAATCTTTAGCCGCTCACAGGCCAGTGCGGAGATGTAGTCCCGCCACCTAGTCCTGGGTCTACCCCGCGGCCTCCTCCCAGCCGGACATGCCTGGAACACCTCCCTAGGGAGGCGCCCAGGAGGCATCCTCACTAGATGCCCGAACCACCTCAACTGGCTCCTTTCGACGCAAAGGAGCAGCGGCTCTACTCCGAGTCTCTCCCGGATGACTGAACTTCTCACCCGATCTCTCAGGGAGACCCCAGCCACCCGCCGGAGAAAACTCATTTCGGCCGCTTGTATCCGTGATCTCGTTCTTTCGGTCATGACCCATCCTTCATGACCATAGGTGAGGGTGGGGACGAAGATAGACCGGTAGATCGAGAGCTTTGCCTTTTGGCTCAGCTCTCTTTTCGTCACAACAGTGCGGTATAGCGACTGCAGAACCGCACCAGCTGCTCCGATTCTCCGGCCAAACTCCCTCTCCATGGTTCCCTCACTCGTGAACAAGACCCCCAGATACTTGAACTCCTTCACTTGGGGTAAGGACTCATTTCCTACTCGGAGCGGACAGGCCACCGGTTTCCTGCTGAGGACCATGGCCTCAGATTTAGAAGTGCTTATTCTCATCCCAGCCGCTTCACACTCAGTTGCGAACCTATCCAGAGAGTGCTGGAGGTCGCAGGCAGCTGATGCCATCAGGACCACATCATCTGCAAAAAGCAGTGACGTGATCCCCAGCTCACCGAACTGCAAACCCACCTCCCCCCGGCTACGCCTCGATATCCTGTCCATGAAAATCACAAACAGGATTGGTGACAAAGCGCAGCCCTGGCGGAGGCCAACACCCACCTTACTACCGAGGACCCGGACACAGCTCTCGCTCTGGGTGTACAGGGATTGGATGGCCCTAAGTAGGGACCCCCTCACCCCATACTCCCGCATAACCCTCCACAAGACCTCTAGGGGGACCCGGTCGTAAGCCTTCTCCAAGTCCACAAAACACATGTAGACAGGTTGGGCAAACTCCCAAGCCCCCTCCAAGATCCTTGCGAGAGTGAAGAGCTGGTCGGTAGTTCCACGACCAGGACGAAATCCGCATTGTTCCTCTTCGATCTGAGGTTCGACTATCGGCCGGACCCTCCTTTCCAGCACCTTGGAGTAAACTTTCCCTGGGAGGCTGAGTAATGTGATGCCTCTATAATTCGCACACACCCTCTGGTCCCCTTTTTTGAATATTGCGACCACCACCCCAGTCTGCCACTCCTTCGGCACTGACCCAGACTTCCACGCAATGTTACAGAGGCGTGTCAACCAAGACAGCCCCTCTACACCCAGCGCCTTCAGCATTTCTGGACGGATCTCATCAGTCCCTGGGGCTCTGCCACTGTGGAGTTGTTTGACTACCTCAGTGACCTCCTCCACCGCTGTCCACCACGGTGTCCGAGGGTTACCGCCCCTTGAGGTACCTATGGCCCTCAGGCCACAGCTCCCAGCCGCAGCTTCAGCAATGGAGGCTTTGAACACCGACCACTCATGCTCGATGTCCCCAACCTCCACAGGGATGCCTGAGAAGCTCCGCCGGAGGTGGCAATTGAAATCTCTCCGGACAGGCTCTTCCTCCAGACGTTCCCAGTTCACCCTCACTACACGCTTGGGTTTTCCAGGTCTGTCCAGAAGTTTCCCCCGCCATCGAAACCAGCTCACCACCAGATGGTGATCAGTGGACAGCTCTGCCCCTCTCTTTACCCAAGTGTCCAAAACGCATGGCCTCAGATCAGATGATACGATAACGAAATCGATCATCGACCTTCGGCCTAAGGTGTTCTGATTCCAGGTGTACTTGTGGGCATCCTTGTGTTCGAACATGGTGTTTGTTATGGACAAACCGTGACTAGCACAGAAGTCCAACAACAAAACACCACTCGGGTTCAGATCGTGGTGGCCATGCCTCCCAATCACGCCCCTCCAAGTTTCTCCATCATTGCCTACGTGTGCATTGAAGTCCCCCAGTAGGACACTGGAGTCCCCTGCAGGAGCCCCCAAAAGGACTCCACTCAGGGTCTGCAGGAAGGCTGAGTACTCTGAACTGCTGTTCGGTGCATAAGCACAAACCACAGTCAGAGTCCCCCCCCCCACAGTCCTTAGGCGCAGGGAGGCGACCCTCTCGTCCACTGGGGTGAACTCCAGCACAGAGGCGCTCAGCTGGGGGCTAGCTAGTATAGCCACACCTGCCTTACGCCTCATACCGTGAGCAACTCCGGAGAAGAACAGGGTCCAACCCCTATCCAGGAGTTTGGTTCCGGCGCCGGTGCTGTGCGTGGAGGTTAGCCCCACCAGGTGTAATTGGTATCGCTCCACCTCCCTCACAAGCTCCGGCTCCTTCCCCCCCAGCGAGGTCACGTTCCATGTCCCCAGAGCCAGCCTTTGCCGCCCGGGTCCGGTCCGTCGGTGTCCCCCGCCTTCACCGCCACCTAGTTGGCAGCGCACCCGACCCCGACAATTCCTCCCGCGGGTGGTGGGTCCACGGGACGATGGAGGAGGAGATGGTGCTTCCACGTTGCTTATTCGGGCTGGGCCCGGCCGGGCTCCGTGGTAAGCCCGGCCACCAGGCGCTCGCATGCAGGCCCTCCGTCTGGGCCTGGCTCCAGACGAGGGCCCCGGGCTTCCTCCGGGCCGGGTCTCTCTTCCTTGTAGTTGTAATTTCATCAGGGTTTTTGCCTGTAACCCCAGGTAGGGGGGCTAGGGGGTACTACCACTTGCCCAAGGTGGACCCCCAGACTAGTGGAGGGAAGGAGGCGTCTTACTTCTCCATTCTAGTTTTGCAACTAGCCACTGCCGCATTTCTACAACCTTACTACCTATATACTCAGCTATGTAAAATAGTGCATTGCCATGATGGTCAGTTCTGTTCAAAGGCACTCATATCGGTGGCGTCATCACACTCATCAGGTCCAGCACACGCTGTGGAAGGACTCTCTCAGTGGGGTTAACAAGAGACGCGGCACAACATCACTGCTCTGAAAGAACAAAACATACAAATAAAATCAAAATTCAAAACAACTACATCTATTACAAATTAATCTATTACAACTGAATTGAACGGTGACCCAGGTGTGTGACCTAGGTATGTGACCCAGGTATATGACCCAGGTGTGTGACACAGGTGTGTGACCCAGGTATGTGACCCAGGTGTGTGACCCAGGTGTGTGACCAAGGTATGTGACCCAGGTGTGTGACCCAGGTGTGTGAACCAGGTATGTGACCCAGGTGTGTGACCCAGGTGTGTGACCCAGGTGTGTGACCCGACCCAGGTGTGTGACCCAGGTGTGTGACCCAGGTGTGTGACCCAGGTGTGTGACCCAGGTATGTGACCCAGGTGGCGTCATGTAGGGGGCACCAGCCCTCATGTCCCTGGCTGACGTCAGCTCTGTTCTGCAGCAGGAACTCGCAGGCTATCAGAGAACCCTGAGAGAGAGAGAGGAAGAGAGAGAGGGAGAGAGGATGAGAGATGAAGAGAGAGAGAAAGAGAAAGAAAGAGAGGGAGGGGAGGAGGAAAGTGCCAGAGTCCCTGTTCAAGGTTGGAGTCAGAGTCAGCATAACTAGCTGATGGAAGAAATCTCCTGGAGAGAAGACAGCAAGGTGTCTTTGTTTGACTTCAACTGGGACAAACTAATAGGGAGAGAGGGCTTAGTAGTTCATGCTACAGTAGTGCTAGCTAACAAAGCTACAAGTTAAACTTCAAAGTTGATTCAGGGTGGGTAGCTAGTGTTACATGATAAGCAATACAACGCAATGTCTCGCTAACAAGTGATGTCCAGCTAGCTAGCTAGCTAGTTAGCTATATTAAACAACAGTCAGCTAAATAATCATTATAGTGAACGGTGACCTACGGTTGGTACAGGGTAGCCTACAATACTTACCGAAGTACGGGGAACTTGTGCTGCGGAGGGGGACATATTATGGAGTGCACGGGGGGGAGCCTAGGTATTTGTTATGTCATTTGTTATATTCTTCCCTTCAACTCCGGCTTGGCCTCCCCTTATTCGTCATTGTCCCAGAGCCAGGGCATGACATAAGTACCGGGAAACTCTGCACAGAAAGGCCCGAAGACCTTTTTGCTGTGAGGCGACACTTCGGCACTCTCCGGAAGCCGGGATCGGACCGGGGACCTTGCGATCCCCAGACGGCCACTCTACCTCCTGAGCTACATGCTGCCCCAGTCTATTCTCTTGTGACATTCATGCAATTTCACAACAAAATCAGAAGTGACCAAGTATTAAGCATTTAAGTAAGTAAGTAAAAAGTATTTATATAGCACCTTTCGTAGCACGAGTGCACAGAGTGCTTTACAGTGGGAACATTAAAAACAACATAGTCCAATCAGATACATACAAGTGCACTGAATACATTAAAGAGAAAGAGTGCACATAAACATAGTGACATAAAAGAGGTCAGTTTCAGGGGAAGACAGGCAAGCTAAAGGAGAGAGTATGGCAGATAGAGACGGCCTAGCACCCAAAGGCTTGTCTGTAGAGGTGCGTCTTTAGCTGCCCTTTAAAACTGTCCACAGAAACAGCAGCTCTCAGATCCTGTGGGAGCGCGTTCCACAGTCTAGGAGCCACACCCCCAAAAGTCCGATCCCCCTTAGTCCCTAGCCGCGTCCGAGGCACTGTCAGGAGCCCCTGGTCAGATGATCTCAAGGTCCGGCTGGAGGTGTGGTGGTGGATGAGGTCACAGATGTAACTGGGGGCTAGTCCGTGGATGGCTTTGAAGGTGAAGAGCAACACCTTGAATTGTATTCTAAAAGAGACAGGGCGGGCAAGACTTTTTTTGAACTGGTAAGTAATCTGGCAGCTACATTTTTGACAAGTTGAAGACGATCAATGGATGACTGATTGAGACATGTGAACAATGAATTACAGTAGTCAAGCCTGGATGATATAAATGCATGGACAGACATTTCTAGCTCTGAATGGGACACAATGTAACGGAGTTCTTCTAACCCATTTGTTAGGTTTTCTGTCTGTAGGCTACAACTAAGAGGCATGCATGTCCCTAACCCCTTTTGTCCAATGTGACACTATAAGGTGACATGCTAGGCTCAATGTAAAGATAGGTCTACTACATGGTGTTAGGCTACCTGTTTTTGTGTTTGGTGGAGAGAGAGAGAGAGAGACCTTGAGAGAAACAGTGACAGAGACACTGAAAGAGATTCATGATTAGTGTCATGACCCGGCCTTAAGGCCAATGACAAAAATGGAGCCGACACAGTTGTAGATAAAAAAGGTAACAAAAGTTTATTTACGGTGCATCAGATGGGGTGTGTAAATCAGTTTGTCAGTAGTGTAGAGCATGTGAATGGATGAGTGGCAGCATGGTGTAGGTGTGTGTGTGTGTTTGTCATGTGGTGCTCAAAAGGAAAAAAGTTCAGAATCGCATACTAACCTACTATATAGTATGCCAAAACAGTATGTAGTATGTCCCAATACATAGTATGCCACATGCAGTATGGCAAAAATACCAGGATGTCCTACTACATCCGGTCGTATTTTGCAGTATGCAAGCCAGCAGGCTTGTCTGGCTATTCTGACCGACAATCCTGTGCGCAGCGGAAATGTGCGTCACATGTGCGAGTCGTGACAGCTGTAGACGAATGTCGCGTTATGGACAGCGACGGATGTGGGCACATTTCAAGGCGCAATGTTATGACAAGGTTGGATGCCTACTGCTTGCAAAGTAGTACTTTCTAAGGGCAGCTGTAGTAGGTACTGGTAGTAAGAAGTAGAAGTATGCGATTCGGAACGCAGGGCTCTCCTCCCCGAGGAGAGACTGGTGACGCGAGGCTACTGCCAACCAGCACTGCTGGTCGTCACATTAGACTGATTCACACTGTGCCATTCTGAAGCCATGACCCCAGTGGAATACTGCATTCATACAGGAGCGTATTGATTTTTTATCCTTCACCTCTCTTTTCTTCTCTCTGCCTCTCTCTCGCTGCCCCCCCCCCTCTCTCTCTTTCACTGCTCATAGTCTCTGTCTTCATCTCTCTATCCTCTCCGTCTCCGTGACGCCCTTGATGTATGTTTAATGAAAGGATCATGTTGTATAAATATGTAGTCTGCAGGTTTCCAGTAGAACTGCGCTTCCTCCCTATATGTCCTTCAGGCCATTTCAAGGTAGAACCGAGCTTCCTCCCTATATGTCCTTCAGGCCATTTCAAGGTAGAACCGAGCTTCCTCCCTATATGTTCTTCAGGCCATTTCAAGGTAGAACCGAGCTTCCTCCCTATATGATCTTCAGGCCGTTTCAGAAGAACCGTTGACGTGATTGTGTTGTAATGCATTAGATCACGCGCGGAACTTAAATTGCATCCAGTGTGTAACTTTTGTCTCGGTTGGCATCGAAATTTCTCCAAGCGTACACTGTCTGTTGATTGTCTGAAGAACATGCACAGTGAGCTATGTATGGTATGTTTGTGTTCTGTCTTAATGCTGTAGCCAACGGCGCGGGGGGGTTAGAGAACTCGCCCCAAGCGGGGATCCAACAAACAACCTCCAGCTTCCCAACCCAACTTGCTCACCGCAACACCAAGAGCGCCAGCTCCCTTAGCGGAGTGGTTGACGGGCCTTATAGAGGGTCGTTGCGATCAGGGGCGGGAATCCTGGGGGGGTCAGGGGGGACATGTCCCCCCCAATATTTGAGATCATAAAAATTTCTCCGGCCGATAGTCGAACCTCAGATCGAAGAAGAACAATGCAGATTTCGTCCTGGTCGTGGAACTACCGACCAGCTCTTCACTCTCGCAAGGATCTTGGAGGGGGCTTGGGAGTTTGCCCAACCTGTCTACATGTGTTTTGTGGACTTGGAGAAGGCTTACGACCGGGTCCCTCGAGAGGTCTTGTGGAGGGTTATGCGGGAGTATGGGGTGAGGGGGTCCCTACTTAGGACCATCCAATCCCTGTACACCCAGAGTGAAAGCTGTGTCCGGGTCCTCGGCAGTAAGTCGTCTTCCTTTCCGGTGGGGGTTGGCCTCCGCCAGGGCTGCGCTTTGTCACCTGGGCACCTCCCTAGGGAGGTGTTCCAGGCGTGTCCGGCTGGGAGGAGGCCGCGGGGTAGACCCAGGACTAGGTGGCGGGACTACATCTCCGCACTGGCCTGTGAGCGGCTAGTGCAGGCAGAGCTGGTTGATGCTGCTAGGGAAAGGGATGTCTGGGGCCCCCTGCTGGAGCTGCTGCCTCCGCGACCCGACCCCGGATAAGCGGATGAAGATGGATGGATGGATGGATGGATAAAATTTCTCCCCCCCAATATTTAGATTGGGGTAGTGGCATTCAAATGACCATACAGCCGCGTAGGAAGATGTCCCCCCCCCAAAAAAATACTTTTGCAAAATTTCAATGTAAATTTCAATGTAAATCCAAAGTTGGATACAGATCCCCGCCACTGGGTGCGATGCATTTTGTCTCTGAATTCACCTGTCCTCACTTCTCCATAACAGCTCACTCTGAATGCGACCACCAGGCGCAGACAGCTCTCCAGCTCGGGACCACACCGTTTGAGGTAGGAGGGGATGTTTGCATACTAAACGGTAATTATCATTCCAGCAGTCTCTCTCTCCCAACCTCCAGAGGGCCCCATCTCAGCCCCAGCCAGTAATAAAACATGAAGCCCCCCGTATCTCTCATGTATTAGTCAGCGGCAGCCAGGGTCATATCACCCTGATCTTTGGCCCATACCTATCATGTATAATTGAGGAGTTAATGCAGATAAATAATTAAGTCGTCGGGGTCTCTTCGGAGACAAGTCGACCGGTCGGGGACGGCTCATTATTTCCTGGTGCTGACCGCTGTCACGCGGGGCAAACGCTCGCTCGCTCTGAGACACCTGCAGATTGAGGGAGGGGCTTCCTCTGACACCGCCACTATTGCGAAAGGAACGGAGATATGAGCTCAAAGTTGTTCATTTGGATAATTGCCGGCGCTCTTTTTTGATCACAAGCGGTGGCGAAATAAGCGTCCCCTACGCTATAGGCCTACAGATGCTTGCATTCAGCTGGCTAGTCTGTATGACACAGGCTGCCATTGCCCACTCTCCTAGAAAACATCGTTTTCCCGTCGTCTCTTCCTCCAAAGCTGGAGGAGCCCTCTCCCGGTGCAGGAGACGAGGTCATGGCGTTGTGGTTCTCGCTGGCACGGCTGCGTTTGACCTTGTTTACCGCGGCCGGACGGCGATCTGGACACAGCACTTCACCGAGCGTCCGAGCCTCATCCCTCAACCCTCATCACAACATGGCCTTCATGCAGAAGCCTTGTGCACTACCATACCTCACTTCCACACTTCCTCCAGCTAAGGGCTGAAAATCACATCTCATCCTTTCATCACCATTCTTCCCTCTCTATTGTCTCTGCTCAAGAAAGAACTCAAACGACATTACATTACATTACAGTCATTTAGCAGACGCTTTTATCCAAAGCGACTTACAATAATTACATTTAACGTACAGTAGGTAGTTAGTGTACTACTATTCACCAGAACTCACAAGTGCATCTCCTTTCTAAACAAGTGACTAAGAGCATAATCTAGTGCAGAAGCCAAAGTACATGAGTAGCAAAATATAAATTCAACAGGTGCTTAAGAGGGAGGATCGTGGTAGTGCTCCTTTAAGAGGTGAGAGTTTTGAGCCTGTTGGGAAAGATGGGCAGTGACTCTGCTGTCCTGACGTCAGTGGGCAGTTTGTTCCTCCACCACGGGGCCAGGACAGAGAAGAGCCGTGACTGGGTTGATCGATTGCAGGGGCCTCGGAGTGACGGGGCAACCAATTGCCCCGAGGTAGCGGAGGGGTCATGAAGGGGTGCTTGACCATGGCCTGGAGGCAGGCCTTAGTTGTGGTAGAACACGTTGATACCAGTGACACAAGTCGTTATCACCAGGACTTGAAGTGAGAGGACACTGCATACCATGTTTGGTGTGTGTGTCTGGTCAGTGTATGTGTGTGGTCAGTGTGTGTGTGTGTGTGGTCAGTGTGTGTGTGGTCAGTGTGTGTGTGTGTGGTCAGTGTGTGTGTGTGTCTGGTCAGTGTGTGTGTG
>NC_140245.1:15336927-15349427 GCF_949987555.1 Borostomias antarcticus | reverse complement strand
CCCAGGGTGGTCAGATACTTAGGTGGGGTATCTCCCAGGGTAGTCAGATACTCAGGTGGGGTATCTCCCAGGGTAGTCAGATACTCAGGTAGGGTATCTCCCAGGGTAGTCAGGTACTCAGGTGGGGTATCTCCCAGGGTGGTCAGGTACTCAGGTGGGGTATCTCCCAGGGTGGTCAGATACTCAGGTAGGGTATCTCCCAGGGTAGTCAGGTACTCAGGTGGGGTATCTCCCAGGGTGGTCAGGTGCTCAGGTGGGGTATCTCCCCAGGGTAGTCAGATACTCAGGTGGGGTATCTCCCAGGGTGGTCAGGTACTCAGGTGGGGTATCTCCCAGGGTAGTCAGATACTCAGGTAGGGTATCTCCCAGGGTAGTCAGGTACTCAGGTGGGGTATCTCCCAGGGTGGTCAGGTGCTCAGGTGGGGTATCTCCCCAGGGTAGTCAGATACTCAGGTGGGGTATCTCCCAGGGTAGTCAGATACTCAGGTAGGGTATCTCCCAGGGTAGTCAGGTACTCAGGTGGGGTATCTCCCAGGGTGGTCAGGTGCTCAGGTGGGGTATCTCCCAGGGTGGTCAGATACTCAGGTGGGGTATCTCCCCAGGGTAGTCAGATACTCAGGTAGGGTATCTCCCAGGGTAGTCAGATACTCAGGTAGGGTATCTCCCAGGGTAGTCAGATACTCAGGTGGGGTATCTCCCAGGGTGGTCAGATACTCAGGTGGGGTATCTCCCAGGGTAGTCAGATACTCAGGTGGGGTATCTCCCAGGGTAGTCAGATACTCAGGTGGGGTATCTCCCAGGGTAGTCAGATACTCAGGTGGGGTATCTCCCAGGGTTATCAGATACTCAGGTGGGGTATCTCCCAGGGTAGTCAGATACTCAGGTGGGGTATCTCCCAGGGTGGTCAGGTACCCAGGTGGGGTATCTCCCCAGGGTAGTCAGATACTCAGGTGGGGTATCTCCCGGGCCTTTCTGTGCGGAGTTTGCATGTTCTCCCCGCGTTCGCCGGTAATAGTGGACATGTGTCCTTGTCTGTTCTTCCCAGGGTGGTCAGGTGCTCAGGTGGGGTATCTCCCCAGGGTAGTCAGATACTCAGGTGGGGTATCTCCCAGGGTGGTCAGGTACCCAGGTGGGGTATCTCCCCAGGGTAGTCAGATACTCAGGTGGGGTATCTCCCAGGGTGGTCAGATACTCAGGTGGGGTATCTCCCAGGGTAGTCAGATACTCAGGTGGGGTATCTCCCAGGGTTATCAGATACTCAGGTGGGGTATCTCCCAGGGTTGTTAGATACTCAGGTGGGGTATCTCCCGGGCCTTTCTGTGCGGAGTTTGCATGTTCTCCCCGCGTTCGCAAGGGTTTCCTCCCAAGAACCCGATATGACAAACACACAGGAGAACAGATGCTCTTCAGTCCGGTCCCTGACCAGGATGTGGAACGAGCGCTTGGACTTGGTCCCCGGGCGCCGAACGATGACTGCCCACTGCTCCTGGCTGCCCCTGGAGGAGGACGGCTGGATGGCAAAGTGCAGAGGACGAATCCTTGAAAGTTGCATGTGTGTGTGTGTGTTGTGTGCTGGGTCGCCGCTCACGTGTGTGTGTGTACTTGTGTGTCACTGGCCATGAGGCAGATTAAAGACCCGTCGAGGTCCTGTAATCATCGTCAAGGGCTCTTTAATTCACCACACAGCAGTGACACACAATCACACACACGTGTGCAGTGACACAATATTCATAGTTATATAGTTTCCAGTATTCACTCTGGCAGTGCAAATCAGTCTTGCATTTGTGATGATGCTTTTGACCCCTAAATGAGGCGTGGCATCAAACGATGCATTTAATCCGGGTGCTCTCACGCTCATAATGGAACCTGTCACCCTTTCAGGCGCAGTCAGTCCCAAGCTTGTGAAACGCCACCGCCCGTGTTCTGAGCGCAGCGGCCAGCTGAGTATCGGTGAGCGCGCTCCGGGACACGACGGCGTCCTCCTGACAGCGCGCCGGCGTGTCAGCAGAGGATGAGCCTCCCTGTGGCGTCGCAGCAATCAACAAGATCCCACGACAGCTCTGCGAATAGACGTGCCGGTGGCCACTCAGGTCATCATCACTTCCTTTCCACCTTGTTAGTCGCTCTCGTACCCCCGGGGTGGGAGGGCGGGGAACAATGCAGCACTGGCTAATTAAAGGAGTAGTAAAGAGAAAAATCATGTTTAGCCCTGTTTTAAGGTTACTTATGATCATATGGTTCAGATCAAAACGTTGACAAAACTAGCACTTTTGAGAAAGTCTGATAATTGCTGATAATGACCGTTTTGGTCATACAATGGATATGGGTTGGCACTGTGAAAAATCATTCAAAAAACATGTTAAACTCTCGATTTCAAAGACAAGAAACTCACCGAGGTGTTAGTTGGCGTTCTGACATATAATTCACCATAAAGTAAGATTCTAGTTCATCTGGAAAGGCTTTTTTAAATATTTAGCATAGAACTATTTAGTCGCAGCACATACGTGTGTAAACCTCCGCAAACTAGGTAGCCTAGCAACATAAACAATAACAATAGCTACCATAAGTAGTTCCGTTTCCTGAATCCCCTCTGCTGATTGATCTACACATCTACAACGGTCGTGTCAATACAAGTCAATGGATTTCATAAAATGATCAATAAAACCCTACAGGATTCATACTTTGCGGCAAATTTGATGTCAGAACACTAACGGACACCAATTACCCCCTCGGTGAGCTTCGTGGACCGTGGTGTCCTTCCTTCTTCTACTTTCTCAAAAGTGCTAGTTTTGTCAACATTTTGATCTGAACCATTGTATATGATCATAAGTAACCTTAAAACAGGGCTAAACATGATTTTTCCCTTTACTACTTTTTTAATGAGCCATCTCTATTACATTATACCGTGCCTGTGCCACACTCCCACAATCACCCTCCTTTGGGGACTTTTTTGCTACCCATCCCATTCATTGATTTAGGAGTGTCCATGTCAGATAGACCTGTTTCCTGTGTGTGTAGTTCTCCATGTCAGATAGACCTGGTTCCTATGTGTGTAGTTCTCCATGGCAGATAGATCTGGTTCCTGTGTGTGTAGTTCTCAATGTCAGATAGTTCTGTTTCCTGTGTGTGTAGTTCTCAATGTCAGATAGTTCTGGTTCCTGTGTGTGTAGTTCTCCATGTCAGATAGTTCTGGTTCCTGTGTGTGTAGTTCTCCATGTCAGATAGTTCTGGTTCCTGTATGTGTAGTTCACGTGTGAGCTCTGTAAAATCACCTCAGCAGCCTGTGATGAGGGGTGGTGACCTGGACCTGGATTCTCAGGAGCCTACACCATTGATCCTGTTTATGAACTTTAGCTTTGGACTTTTAGTTTATGGACATTTCGCCTTTAACGCCGTTCTCTCCCAGCTGCACGCACCTGACTCCGCCTGCAGGGGGATCACCGACTTCCTGTGTTGACAGGAAGCAGTGTGTAAAGCTAGGGAAGCACGTCTCTGGACCCCCAGACCACCAGCCCCGGTTCCCCTCAGGGCTGCATCCTCTCCCCTCTACTCTTGTCCCCGTACACCAACAGCTGCTCTGCCAGTCAAGTTTGCAGGAGTCAGGCGGGAGATTGACCATCTGGTGTCCTGGTGCGGCCAGGAGATGGTTGGGGACTTCAGAACCCCCCCCCCATCCCCCTGTGTGAGACACCGTGGTGTCCTTCCTTTTTCTGGGCACCATCATCTCCTGGGACCTCGAGTAGGAGCTGAACATCAGCTCCCTCACCAAGAAATCACTGTAGACGATGTTCTTCCTGAGGCAGCTGAAGAAGTTCAACCTGCCAAAGCCATTGATGGTACTCTTCTACACTTCCATCGCTGAGTCCATCCTCACCTCCTCCATCACCGTCTGGCACACCGCTGCCACCACCAAGGACAAGAGCAGTCGGCAGTGTCTTCTGCTCTGCTGAGATCGGCTGCAACCTGCCACCCTCCAGGAACTGCACGCCTCCAGGGCCCTGAAGCGGGCAGGAGAGATTGTGGCCGACCCCTCCTACCCTGAGCACAAACTCTTTGACCCGCTCCCCTCCGGCAGGAGACTGCGGTCCACCAGGACCAAAACCTCACGGCACAGAAATAGTTTCTTCATGACTGCAGCTGGCCTTATCAACAAGGCACAGCACCCCACTGACTGTTTTGTACATTATTGTAGATTGTATTATATATAATATTACTACCATATTTGTATTTTGCACTGGCCTGTCTTGTTGTCACACTGTTTATTGTTATGCACCATCAGACCAAAGCAAATTCCTTGTATGTGAAAACATATTTATCAACAAACCTGTTTCTGATTCTAATTTCTATGGATGACGAGGTGACAAGTGAAGTTACAACACTAGCAATCCTTGAACTGATAAATATCTGTTTGTGAGATGGTACTGTCACCCTTGTGATAGGCCTATACTACTGGAATAGTTGAAAAGTTGCAAGCTTCACAATGTATATCCAAATTAATCCTGTGTATCCTGCTTAAAGTCCTATCTTAATCAAACACTTTCATTATCACAAATTATCACAACTGCAAGATGTTAGACGAAGGTAACCGATGCTTGGGCTGATAAAAACAGCAGCTTCAAGACAGTGAGATAAATAAACGTATGTGGTCGTTTGTTTATCCAGGTTTGCTAATATTTATTCTCTGTGATTGCTGTTTAATTGGTATGGATGTTGTGCAAACAGCTGGTTATAGACACACACGCACACAAGCGCCCCCCCCCCCCCCCCAGAAGCAGACAACATTAGCTTTTAACTTCACACAGTGAATCACATTCATTTTCACTAATCTCTCTCTCTGTCTGTCTCTCTCTCTTTCTGTCTCTCTCTCTCTCTCTGCAAAATACCCTGTCATTATTGATGAGCTTGGTGATAGGTTTTTAACTAACAGTGCTAGTGAATAAATATAGCCATTAGGCTTCATTAGCAAGCAGCCAACATGGTATTGAAGGCGCCCTGACCCACAGGTCTGTTTGTCTTGTTCCCCCAAAATTACTGATGATGCGGCGGTGTGAGTGTGCATTTATTAGTGTCAGAGGAGAGAGACAAGTCCAGGATTGTCCCACCTCAAAGTCTCATCAATCCGTCCTCCTCTTTGGACAGTGACAGCACCTGGGACAGTCTGGAGCAACAGGCCAGCGAGGGAGGAATCCGCTTGTGAGGAATACAGATGATTCACACAGGTGAGATGGCCAAGGACTAAGGAATACTCTGAAACACGTACACAACTCCCATATTACAGATACATAGTATTACAGGCAGACAAAGCATAGCCTACTGTAAAACAACATTTATTGGTAAAATGCAAGGACAAAGAATGATATTGTACAGTGCAAGCCTACAGTGACAAAATATGAAGCACAAGTTTGGACCCTGGTGGTTTGCTTTCATTTGTACCGATGGGGTTTTAAAACACACACAGTAAACAATTCTGTTGAACACAACGTATCCTTGCATCCGTAGTCAAGTTTATAACATTCAAACAAATCAACCTCATTAGGTCTATGTTTATTACACTAATAAAGTTATGATTTTAAGCAGTGTTCTTCAACAGAAAGGACAAAAGAGAACATCAATGACTAACTTTAGTCTATATTGCGCAGAGTCAGGAGAAGCGCCTCTCCAACCGAGGGGACGTTAGTCAGGGTACAACATGAACCCAGAGAAGGTGCTATACTTGTTATTATTGCCCCCGTGTGCTTTGCCGCCGTCCAGTTTGATGTAAATCTCGTCACCAGAGTCGAGGTGTAGGACGACGCTGTTGCTCGCATAATCATAGTTTTGGTCCGCGTCCTGTGCGATCGCACTTGCCCGAACCTGTGAAGTTACACACATATTTTACCATCCACGCATGTTTTGATTATCGGTCTACATTAACATTAGTGTGCTCATACGAAATCCACCCAGCAGTCTGTACAGACTGATGTGGAGCCGAACCGCGTGCGTAATTTGCGCGCCAGATGTGGAACCAGCATTACGCACCAAAATACATCGAGACCATTTCAATGTTTTACGGAGAATTGTGCATGCTCAAATAATTTACAGTTGTATGACACTGCAACGAATCTACTGCAGTATATGACTATTTTCAACAGCAAGTAGACGGTTACCTGTCCGTTTTTGCACAAGTCAGCCCACATGCTGGTGCCGTCGCCTCCCCGCATCAACACATGGTATGTAAAAAAATAGATTCCGGACATTTGACAGGTAAATTTGCCGGTAGAGGGGTCGTATTGATTTCCCACGTTCGTGACAACATCGTCGAATTTGAGAACCTCGTATCCTTCGTGCGGGTTCTTCAGCCCTACATAGAATGCGATCTTGGTGCCAGCTGAAGTGTTCACTTCGTCCGTTTCGGTCTTGGCTGTCCCTGACACTGTCGCTGGAAACCCAGCTTTTCCGGAATCCCCCCTGTCTCCGGGTGGTCCTCTCAGACCGGGTGGTCCCGGCTCACCCGGGGGGCCTCGCGGTCCCGGTTTCCCTGGCCTCCCCGGTTCCCCTTTAGTCCCGTGTGCCAACGGCGGCGGCGGGATCGCGTTCAGGTCCTGCATCACCTCGACGTCCGTGGCGCTCGGTTTGGAACTGTACGGATCACAGATCATCCGGCAGGTGCCCATCATCTCATAATGCGCCGAGGTCTTGGAACTTTGCACAAGCAGTGGTATTGCTATAAGAAGCGCCAACACCATGACGATGCCAGCCACAGCAGCCACGAGTCGCTTCCTCTGCACTATCTGAGGAATCAGCGATGAAAAGTCAACTGAGCTTGGAGGAGTAATTGTGAAACACTTGAGAGTTTGAAGAAGAATAAATTGAAGCGCAAGATGACAGCAGTCACTCTTTTTCCCCCTCAACACAACTGATCTATTTCGTTCTAACCCAAAAGCCGTGGGCAATCCTGCCAGGATCACGATGCGTCAGAGAGAGCTCACGCGAGCGCACTGGTCTTGACATAACCGGGCGCGCGCGATGGTCGTCTGCGCCTCGAGCCATTGGTCCCCGTGAATCCAGGAGCCATTTGTTATATCGACGTAGCAAATATGGGATGAAGCCTTGATAGAAGTTGATTGAAGAATCTTGATGTATAAAATATCCTCAAATACATTGAATGTATGTCATTGGAAGTTTTTAGGCTTTCTAAGGTGTCTTTTTTGTATCCATGTTTTGTAGTGCTCATTTGCAGGGTTCTGTCTTCGCTCCTTCTTGTCCCTCACCTTGGCCAATGTTGTCTCCATGTTGTGCAACATTGACTGAAACAAATTCCTAGTACAGTATGTTGTAAACTACAGGGCAGTCAACCTTTCTGATTCTAATTCTGTGCAATTTTTTTTAAAGGGATAGTGTTTTGTGCATTTAGCCCTATTTGTGTTCTGTCTACCATGAACCTGAAACATATAGAGACCATAATTTCACTGATCATTCCAGTATTGAGCTAGCTGCAGTTTTTCTGTAGGCTCCATGTTTAAGGTTCATGACCGACCACAAATAGGGCTAAATGTACAAAATAGCACACAACCCCTTTAAGGAATTTTCTAGCAATGGATTATGTGCGGTATATTTTACTTGTGATTGTAAAGTAATGACAGTCCTAACTGGGATGTCTGCAATTTGACCATGGCGTCATCAGAGCAGCGCTCCTTGAGACACCGAGCATCGCAGTGATTTGATGGTCTTTGATCTTCCATCTCATCTGTGAATTTATTCCTTTGGAATGTGACTTACTTTCGAAGCAGAGGTCAACATACATTTTCTCGTATTTTGTTTGTTTCCCATCTTTAGGAGAAGTGATGTTTTTTTGTGAAATAAATCTATTAAACTGTTTCAAGCCTGGGGTTTAACATGTCATTTACTGGTTTATTTATCAGGGACAATGCACACCAATCACGCCCTGTCTCAGCAAATAAGATACAAGCTAAAGCGAACTCTAACGTTCATTCACAGGCCTCTTGTGCACATTGTAGCCCACCTACACAAAACTAACCCTTTTCAGGTAAGACGGAACCATTGGTTCCAAACAGCTCATTGAAAAAAGGTTTTAACTGAATTAGAGAACGCTTGTATCAATTTGCCTAAATTTTTCTGAGGTGATTGAGAATGGTCACTTCTATTCTTTCTCCATGTTCATAAATGATCCTGTCCAACTCATGTTTCATGTAACAAACCTTGGTCAAAATGAGGTGTCCAAACATTTGATTCAAATACCCTTGCAGTGTGACGTCAGTGTGATCTGCTGTGGGGCAGTATGACCTGATGTGCCTGGTGACTTTTAGGACTTTTGTGTTTTTGTGTGTGTCTGCACCCTGTGTTTAGTCCCGCCATCATGTCCCCTGTTCTCCCCAGACCCAGTCCTCCCCAGGTCCAGACCCAGTCCTCCCCAGCTCCAGACCCAGTCCTCCCCAGACCCAGTCCTCCCCAACTCCAGACCCAGTCCTCCCCAGCTCCAGACCCAGTCCTCCCCAGACCCAGACCCAGTCCTCCCCAGACCCAGACCCAGCTCCAGACCCAGTCCTCCCCAGCTCCAGACCCAGTCCTCCCCAAACCCAGTCCTCCCCAGCTCCAGACCCAGTCCTCCCCAAACCCAGTCCTCCCCAGCTCCAGACCCAGTCCTCCCCAGCTCCAGACCCAGTCCTCCCCAGCTCCAGACCCAGTTCTCTCCAGACCCAGTCCTCTCCAGACCCAGTCCTCCTCAGACCCAGTCCTCCCCAGACCCAGTCCTCCTCAGACCCAGTCCTCCTCAGACCCAGTCCTCCCCAGACCCAGTCCTCCCCAGACCCAGTCCTCCTCAGACCCAGTCCTCCCCAGACCCAGTCCTCCTCAGACCCAGTCCTCCCCAGCTCCAGACCCAGTCCTCCCCAGACCCAGACCCTGTCATAGTTCTCCCTTCCCAGTCCCACTTTTCCAGCTCCGGTCCCACTTCAACAAAGTTAATTTCTTTCTCTTCTTTCTTTCTTTCTTTCTTTCTTTCTTTCTTTCTTTCTTTCTTTCTTTCTTTCTTTCTTTCTTTCTTTCTTTCTTTCTTTCTTTCTTTCTTTCTTTCTTTCTTTCTTTCTTTCTTTCTTTCCATCTGTCTATCTATCTACCTATCCATCATATCTGTTTGTCTATCTATCTATCTATCTATCTATCTATCTATCTACCTGCACACGCCCTACGCTGAAATCTCATTGTTGATTGATGCGTGAGCCGAGATGATGATGGTGATGATGATGGAGATGATGATGATGATGATGGCTGCTGAGCTGACACGCTGTAGCCTATCAGTTCCAGTTCCAGAAACAGTGCTGTTGTGACTGAAAACGCACAGGCCTGAAAGACTCATCTTAGTGCTCATCAAAAACTAGGACGGTTTCCGATTTGGGTGAATCATTTCCACTTCCAGTTGAAATCTTGCCTCGAAGGAAGGAAACGCAGGGATGAAAAAGAAGACTGAAAATGGATGCCATGGTGTTCTCACACCAGAGCCTGCTTGACTCCAGGCGGCGTGGAGAGTTCTTGAGTTGCCAGACAGAGATGTGGCATACTGGTGTGTTGAAACTCATCACTACAGAGACACAAAAACCCTTTAGGCAGTTGCAGCTGTTCTGCGCCAGCGAAGCACGACAGAAAGGCCCCCTGCTCTGCTGCTGCTGTTAACCTCGAGGGTTGAGAGAAGAAGGTGCGGCCCAAGAGCTGCGATCCGTGCCTGGAGCTCTTTAGGCGTGGCGTCTCAATTGAACGGAAGAGAGAGTTGAGAGAGTAACCGAGCAGTTTGTCATCGCAAACAGCGAGCGGAGAAAGAACACGGCATCTCACGCGGCTATGACCTTTCCTAGCGATTAGTTCCGTTCGCCTTCAGGCGCCGGCGAGCCGAGGCAGGCACGCGCCGCTGTCCGAGCTATACAGTGGACCTACACGCCACTGCGCGAGCTACAGCGCAGCACACAGGCCAGTAATGAACTGATTCCTCTGTCGTCTGATCTGTAATAATAGCTCGTTAGCGGGATGCGGACAGACTCCGCTGACGCCTGACTGGATAACAAACTGCCCAATGTGGTGGGTTGTTGATTGAAGCTCGGTAGGAAAGCTCAGTGAAATGCAGAATGTCGACATGATGGGAAATTATTAAAGCGGGAACGTGTCCCCCGGCCTTGAACCGCTGCGACATTTGCTGAGACTGATGCCGCATCAGAGGGGACCCTGGATTTGAAATTTGCCAGGTGAAACGTGGTTTAACACACCCCAGCGTTCCCCGGACAACAGGATTTCAACACGCACGCCCCGTTGGAAAACAAACGCAAACATTTGGGGTGACGAATGCAATTTGTCAACTCAAATATAAGGTTTGCTGACGACGAGCTATTCTTCTCCCAGATTAAAGCTGAGCACATAGCCTACGTCAGTTCGACCCCCGCATTCTTATCACCGCGGAGTTCCGCAATCACCCGACGGGCCGTTGCTATCTCCGGGCTAACCGTCTGGTCCTGGGGCTTCCAGTTCGGTCTGACCCACCACTTCTGGCCTCTGTGAAACCGCTACTATGCCATCTGAAGCACAGGGACTGACTCATATGGTGCCAAAGGGGGGCTGCACCCAGCTCTTAACAGGAGGTCTGCAGCTCTGGCAGACAGATTTGGGCCTCCACTGGCCAGTGGATGACCAGAGGCCTTGGGAAACTGGCTGGTCGTTTGACGAACTCTCACCCTTGTGCTCTAGTAGGCCTAGTGACCAGGGCCCTTTTCCCCATCACATTGAAAATAACTAGTAGGCTACAGGCAGGCAAATAGGCTACAGGCAGGCAAATGATCAGAACTCTCAGTTGTCCATTTCAGCCTTGATGGGTTCCTTTCCCCCACTGAAAATGCAGGCTTTTGTTAGCCTACACCCCCCAAACCTTTATTAACTAAACAGTGGGACTTGTTGGGGGAATACATAATGCACAATTTAAATTAATAATTGTAGGCTACTGTATACAAGGCTGCTTATGTCTCGCAACGGGATGTGACGGATCGCATGTCCTTTATCATAATAATATGCACTGTGATTCGTGGATCGGTTGGATGCAGATGTTTGGGGTACTGGCGTCAGAGCGGAGGACAGTCAGAGCCGACAGCTACCCGGGGGGTGTTTCCGATCGATGTTGAAACCCTGTGAAGGAATCCTGCTTTAACCCCATCATCTTGACACGACGACGCACGGCGGCAAGGTTATTACCGCAACGCGGAGGAGCAGCCGGGCTTGGCGGGGAGGCGTGCGGAAAAATGGATGTGGACATGCTTGGCATTCAACCCACCCTGAGCCCTGATGGACGTGTCGCATCAGATGAACACCGAATATAGGGCGTACACATTCCATGAGTGCACTGAATGAAGGCTACAGCACAGACGATGGGGCGATGCTGTCAAACTGTCTTAATCGGTGAAAACATACAAATAAAACGATGATCACAGAACCATCATCTTCCAGGGAAATGCTCCTGGCCTCCACTCAGAGGCTGTCGTGTTCAAACCCCCGTCACCCACAAATGGTCCTAGCAAAGCAGGCAGTTATAAGAGGAGCGCGTGGCACAGATGCAAGCCTGGGGGGTTTAACCTACGTTAGCAAGTGGCAAAGGCATGCTGATGGACTGGAGCTGACAGCGTCTGACCTGCAGTCAAAACTCTCACTTTTCCCAAGGTTGGGACACTAACATGACTTTTAACAACAGACAGCCTGACACAATGTTGATTGGCATAAAAGCTCTGAATAATCTCTGAACAAAAAGCAATAAGAAATGCAACTGTTTATCCAATCTATATCCAAAAGTTGAGGAGCGTCAGTAGGCTACTTTACTGTTTACTGTATTTTGAGTGAAAAGCCCCTTTTGGTAATTTATCTGGCACATACAGATTGGGCAGTTTGGGCGGGGGCTCTTTTTTAAATGATAAAGTTCAAACACAGCCTAGTGCAAAACATAATTTAATACAATATGCCTAAACGTACACAGAACAGGGGTAATCAGTTATACAAATAGGGTTGATATAGTTTTGTATGTCTATCAAGAATACATTTAGTTTGGGTTATGTTGCTTGTACATGTATGTGCATGCTTTGTTTGATTGTACAATGATTTTATGTTTGTATAATTTTATTTTGAGAGGACCCCAGTAAGAGTAGTAATGACTGAGACACTGACTAATGGGGATCCTATATAAACAATAAACAATCTCACTTAGCCTAATTTATAGGCTACTCCATTTCATCCTATGCACAAAGAAGAAAAATGCATACACTTATATCAAACATCAAGTTGTTGGGCTCTTTGTCTATGGGGTTAAATAGAAGCAGGATCAATTGAAAGGTAAGATTGAAATATATTTTACTAAGAATAAAATATGATAAATCCATCCTGCATGTAGTCTAGTAAAACGGGGCGGAGGCTTCGGAGTTGCGTCATGTGTTGAACACATCAGGGGAAGCGGAGAGGAGGAAGAGGTGAATGAAACTATT
>NC_140245.1:15309427-15331927 GCF_949987555.1 Borostomias antarcticus | reverse complement strand
GATGTGCGGCGACTGCGGCGAGGCCAAGGCATCCGTGTCCCGGCTCTGCCGCCGCCTGGGCTTCGTCCCCGTGGACATGGGCGGCCTGAGCGCCGCGCGCGAGATCGAGAACGCGCCCCTGCGCCTCTTCCCCGCCTGGCGGCGCCCCGCCCTCTGCGCCCTCCTCCTCTTCCTCGTCTTCTACGCCTACAACTTCGCCCGCGACGTCCTGCACCCCTACGTCACCGATGGGAAGCGGGCGTTCTACAAGCTGCCGGTGGAGACGGTCAACGCCACGCTGCCCTCGGTGGCGCTGGTGATGCTGGCGCTGGTCTACCTGCCCGGCGTCCTGGCCGGCGTCGTCCAGCTCTCCCGCGGGACCAAGTACCGCCGCTTCCCCCGCTGGCTGGACAGCTGGCTGCAGGCGCGCAAGCCGCTGGGCGTCCTCAGCTTCCTGTGCGCCGCGCTCCACGCCGTCTACAGCCTGTGTCTGCCCATGCGCCGGTCATGGCGCTACAAGCAGCTGGACGACGCCTTCAAACAGGTGGGGGTCGAGGGACCGAGACTCGGGGGTCACAGGGGGAAGCGCGCCCTGAAGGCCTAGAGAGGTTCGATGTGTACTGTGTGCATGCATGTGTCCAAACGTGTGTGTGTGTGTGTGTTTGTGTGTGTGTGTGTTTGTGTGTGTGTGTGTGTGTGTGTGTGCGTGTTTGTGTGTGCGTGCGTGTGTACGTGTGTGTGTGTGTGCGTGCGTGTGTGTGCGCGTGTGTGTGTGTGCGTGTGTACGTGTGTGTGCGTGCGTGTGCGTGCGTGCGTGTGTGTGTGTGCGTGTGTGTGTGCGCGCGTGCGCGCAGGTGAAGGAGAACCAGGTGTCGTCGTGGGTGGAGGAGGAGGTGTGGAGGATGGAGCTGTATCTGTCCGTGGGGATCCTGGCTCTGGGCTTCCTCTCCCTGCTGGCGCTGACCTCGCTGCCCACCGTAGCCAACGCCCTCAACTGGAGAGAGTTCAGCTTTGTACAGGTGAGTTGGTCTTCAGGTGAGACCCACGCACGCACACTCACTAACACTCCCTCCCTCCCTCCCTCCCTCCCTCCCTCCAGCAGTCCCTAGTAGGGCTGTACGCCTCACTCACTCACTCACTCACTCACTCACTCACTCACTCACTCACTCACTCACTCACTCACTCCCTCCCTCCCTCCCTCCCTCCCTCCCTCCCTCCCTCCAGCAGTCCCTAGTAGGGCTGTACGCCTCACTCACTCACTCACTCACTCACTCACTCACTCTCACTCACTCACTCACTCACTCACTCACTCACTCACTCACTCACTCACTCACTCACTCACTCACTCACTCACTCACTCACTCACTCCCTCCCTCCCTCCAGCAGTCCCTAGTAGGGCTGTATGCCACTTGCTTCAGTTGCAGCCGGAACAATCCGCGGACCAATGAGTAGTGAGCATTCCCGAAAACCCATAAGCATTTCGGCTTCAATTGGGAAATGAGGAGGCCTTGTCTGACTCGTTGGATTCTTCCCCGGCGTGCCTCGGAATGCGTATTGGAGGACTTGCTGTTCCGCCTCCATCCTCCGGGGATTTGTCATTCTTTGTGGCTCTTGAACTTTCCAGTCACATTCATGTTAAGCTGATCCAGTTGGCGGGAGATTAGTCACATGCTGCTGGTCCCGGTGATAAAGGCAGGGTTCAGAAGGGAGCGTTCAGAAGAGAGGGTTCAGGGCCGCGTGTCACGACAGACCCAGCCTGGCATCCTTGCTGTTCTCCATCAAGATTATCCAGGGCCCGTCCTCTAAGCCCGCCGCCAGATGGACCCAGTTCAGTCCAGCTGATGGGTAGTCTGGACACACACATGGCTTTAAGTTGGCAGGCTGGCTATAACCGCAGGAGTGAATGAACTCTCTTGACTCTCCGAATCTCCAGGTCTCTCTGGGTCTGTGTTGAGAACCCGTAGTTCTCCAGGTCTCTCTGGGTCTGTGTTGAGAACCCGTAGTTCTCCAGGTCTCTCTGGGTCTGTGTTGAGAACCCGTAGTTCTCCAGGTCTCTCTGGGTCTGTGTTGAGAACCCGTAGTTCTCCGGGTCTCTCTGGGTCTGTGTTGAGAACCCGTAGTTCTCCGGGTCTCTCTGGGTCTGTGTTGAGAACCCGTAGTTCTCCAGGTCTCTCTGGGTCTGTGTTGAGAACCCGTAGTTCTCCGGGTCTCTCTGGGTCTGTGTTGAGAACCCGTAGTTCTCCGGGTCTCTCTGGGTCTGTGTTGAGAACCCGTAGTTCTCCAGGTCTCTCTGGGTCTGTGTTGAGAACCCGTAGTTCTCCAGGTCTCTCTGGGTCTGTGTTGAGAACCCGTAGTTCTCCAGGTCTCTCTGGGTCTGTGTTGAGAACCCGTAGTTCTCCAGGTCTCTCTGGGTCTGTGTTGAGAACCCGTAGTTCTCCAGGTCTCTCTGGGTCTGTGTTGAGAACCCGTAGTTCTGTAAAACCTTCCCCCTCGACGACGCCAATTAACATTTGCCCGTTAGTCGTGTCGTGGGCAAAACCATAATTAGTGGAGCCCTCAGGTACTTGGACAGGCGGGCACATGCACACACACACACACACACACACACACACACACACACACACACGTTAACCCCCCTCCCCACACACACACACACTCAGGGGCTCATTAAGGACATATGAATGTGTAGGTCAGGGGGTCCCCAGGGTCCCAGAGCGTCACCAGAGCGTCGTGATGAGCTGGGGCTCTGTGCTTCCGAAACGCCCTCAGTCTGCAGAGCGGTCTCCACCGCGCCCAGAACCGCACGTTACAGAACGGTCTCCACCGCGCCCAGAACCGCACGTTACAGAACGGTCTCCACCGCGCCCAGAACCGCACGTTACAGAACGGTCTCCACCGCGCCCAGAACCGCACGTTACAGAACGGTCTCCACCGCGCCCAGAACCGCACGTTACAGAACGGTCTCCACCGCGCCCAGAACCACACGTTACAGAACGGTCTCCACCGCGCCCAGAACCACACGTTACAGAACGGTCTCCACCGCGCCCAGAACCGCACGTTACAGAACGGTCTCCACCGCGCCCAGAACCGCAGGTTACAGAACGGTCTCCCAGAACCGCAGGTTACAGAACGGTCTCCCAGAACCGCACGTTACAGAACGGTCTCCCAGAACCGCAAGTTACAGAACGGTCTCCCAGAACCACACGTTACAGAACGGTCTCCCAGAACCACACGTTACAGAATGGACTCCCAGAACCACACGTTACAGAACAGTCTCCCACGACCACGCGTTACAGAACGGTCTCCACTGCGCCCAGAACCGCACGTTACAGAACGGTCTCCACCGCGCCCAGAACCACACGTTACAGAGAGGTCTCCACCACGCCCAGAACCGCACGTTACAGAACGGTCTCCATTGCGCCCAGAACCGCACGTTACAGAGTCCCGTAGAAAAGCCTCCGTCCGTTTAACATAGACTTACTATGCCAAGTGAGTCACGAAGGGCATGAAATCAACATGGCATATTCAGTGATGAGAGCCGTGATGTGAACAGTCAGGGAAACAAGGCCTTTTATACGACTGTTGTGGTCCTCACTGTCATCTGTTGTGATTAAGAGGAAGCGACCGTTACTTAAAGTCGCACTGAAATGAAAAAAGCATTCTGTCCCATTTGGGTTCACATCATTGTTCACCTATTCAACGATGTATGCCCAAAAAATTACAAAATTCTACTTTTGTTGTAATCATATATCAAAGTATATAATTTCTTACTTCCTCGAAAACGGTAGGTCACGTGCAATTACGACAACAGGTACCTTAGATTTTAGGCCAATAATCTCACGACATCCACCCGTCAATCAACGCTATCCTTCTATCGCATCTGTCTAAAGTTCTTAAAACCCGTCCACTTGTCAATGTTCCAATCAAATTCCTCTAAACATATGTCCCACCCTCATAGCTTGTTTGCGTCGGAAATACGTCAAAGTGCGGAAGTTAGATGATCTCAAACGTCCGTTTCTGTGCGACTTTAACAAACTTTATTGTCCATTTTGTCTTTGGCACTCACAACACAGTATAAAAACAGACAATAAAAACAAGCCGTTTACAGTTACAGCCAGGTGCTTAGGATCAGCTGTCTGTCTGTGTTACTGCTGTGGCTAGGGGAGAGGGTAGTTCAGCTGGGCTGGGTAGGGCATCACTGGCCATGGCGCTGCTCTGAGTTGAGCTGTTCAATCAGCAGGCATCGGTCTGTTTAGCTTTGCTGGACCAGTTCCCTACATTATTCATGAAGGCAGTGTGATTTTCAGACTTCCTGAAAATTTGATTTGTCGTCTTGTTTTTTGTGTGTTAAATGCTGTCAAGTCCATGGTGTTGCATCACACTTGTCTGATTGAATAGATTTACAGTATTCTATTGGTGTTATTGAAAGATACTTTTATAAGATGTATGGGTTTTAGCAAACTGAACTGCCGAACCGAACTGTCATACATAAAAATGGACATTAAAAACGAGATTTACAACAAAGCCAGTTGCTTATGGGCAGGACTCGCATATTCTCCCTTAGTCTACATCTGACACCTTTTCTCTCAGGTTGTGACTTCCTGTGTGGTCGGTCAGTGACGGCTCTCTATCTCTCTCTCTCTCTCTCTCCCTCCCTCCCTCTCTCTCTCTCTCTCTCTCCCTCCCTCTCTCTCTCTCTTTCTCTCCCTCTGTCTCTCTCCCTCTCTCTCCCCCTCTCTCTCCCCCTCTGTCTCCCTCTCTCTCCCTCTCTCTCTCCCTTTCTCTATCTCTCCATCCCTCTCTCTATCTCCCTCTCTCTCTTTCTCTCTCTCCCTCCCCCTCCCTCTCTCTCTCTCCCTCCCTCTCTCTCTCTCTCCCTCCCTCTCTCCCTCCCTCTCTCTCCCTCTATCTCCCTCTCTCCCTTCCCCTCCCTCTCCCTCTCTCTCTCCCCCTTTCTCTCTCCCTCTCTCTCTCCCTCTCTCTCTCTCTGTCTCTCTCTCTCCCCCCCTTTCTCTCTCTCCCTCTCTCTCTCTCTCTCTCCCCCTTTCTCTCCCTCTCTCTCTCTCTCTCTCCCCTTTCTCTCTCTTCCTCTCTCTCTGTCTCTCCCTCTCTCTCTCTCCCTCCCTCCCTCCTCCAGAGCCGTCTGGGTTACGTTGCGCTGGCGCTGACCACCCTGCACGCCCTGCTGTTCGGCTGGGACCGGGCCTTGGACCCGGCGCGGTACCGCTGGTGCCTCCCGCCCACCTTCGTGTTGGCGGCGGCGCCGGCGTGCGTCGTGCTGCTGGCCCGTCTGGCGCTGGCGCTGCCCTGTGCGGCGCGGAGGCTGACCCGGATCCGGCGCGGCTGGGAGGAGGCGGAGCCACATGTCCGCTTCACGCTGCCCGACGACCACGGACGCTCACTGGAGGACGTCAGCCACGTCTGAGGAAACACACACACACACACACATACACACACACATGCATGCACACACACACACACACATACGCACACACACATACATACACGCACACACACACACATACATGCACTTGTGTTAGAGGCACTTTACTCAGAATCTATTTTTTTTACATTAATCCATCATGCAAATTGCATTATTTGCTGGGTAAAAACTTGATAGACATAGCAGTTCCCCGCCCCCCCAAAAGGTTGATGCATTACCTCATTTGCATATCAATTGCTTTTTTTTGCCGGGGGGGGGGTGGGTGGGTGCAGGAACAGCTATACATATAAAGTTCTTACCCACCAAATAATTCTATTTTTACATTGTACACATGGTGGATTGATCAAAAATATAAATTTGAGTACCACTTTAATCTGTATGCTCTGCACTAAATAAGTTCATCTCAAGTCCATCTTAGGCCAAAGGACACATGCTGACTGATAATTATGCCAGGAGATGTTCTGGGACATTCCTCTGGTTCAAGGCTGGTAGACGTTGGCCCAGATCAGCTGTCTGTCTGTGTTACTGCTGTGGCTAGGGGAGAGGGTAGTTCAGCTGGGCTGGGTAGGGCATCACTGGCCATGGCGCTGCTCTGAGGGGAGAGGGTAGTTCAGCTGGGCTGGGTAGGGCATCACTGGCCATGGCGCTGCTCTGAGTTGAGCTGTTCAATCAGCAGGCATCGGTCTGTTTAGCTTTGCTGGACCAGTTCCCTACATTATTCATGAAGGCAGTGTGATTTTCAGACTTTCTGAAAATGTGATTTGTCGTCTTGTTTTTTGTGTGTTAAATGCTGTCAAGTCCATGGTGTTGCATCACACTTGTGTCTGATTGAATAGATCTACAGTATTTTATTAGTGTTATTGAAAGATACTTTTATAAGATGTATGGATTTTCACAAACTGAACTGCTGTCATACAACGGTACTTGTTACAATGTACTAATTATTTTATATTTATTGACTGTTACAAAATAATTTCCAATGTTTTTCCCCCCAATTTGTTACGAAATGTTCAGTAAAAGAAATCAAAATGTTTGTGCCAAAAGAAAACCAAACATTGTACATGATCATGTTCTCGCTTGAAGAATAAACACTTTTGCAGCTTATTGATTTCTTATCTTCACCTGATTGAAAGGTATGGAGTGGGCTGACAGCAGGAGACATCTTGGTAGACGGTTGGTAAATGGTTCCCCCTTGTGGTCACGAGCGATTGCGGCCTTAATCTTTATTTTATCTTTTTAATCTCTTTGTAGAGTATCTCCCTTGTCTCCTCTACCTCTGTCCTCCTCCCATTTACCTGGCCAACCAATAGACATCCCAGAGTGAGTGTTTGGGACGCACCCACACGCATGTGCAGGGCGACTCCCTATGACATCAGGGAAGTGAGGATTCTACCTGCAGGGAGTTAGGACGGTGCTTCACTCTTGGTAACCATGTCTCAGGTAGGTAGAAACTCCATGCTTTGTTCATGCTCTATGCTTTAGTTTGTGACTATCACAAAACGATGAAGACAAGCTCAGTCAATTTGGGTTATAGAGTTCAATTCAGAATTATAGATTTTTCATAATGTTTGAATGGGGTTAAAATGGGGGCGCTACATCCACGAGGTCTCACAGGTGTAATCTAAATAAATTAATCTTGCATGTTTGCTATTGTAGTTAGTCGTACCCTGCAATAACATGCTTGGCTGGCACCCAGCATGGGGCTCGAACCTACGACCCCGAGAATCTCAAATCAAACTTTGTGTAGCGTATTTCATAGGATACACAGAGGCTACAGGATGCGCTTTACAAAGAGCAAATGGAGATGGACAGAGATCCTACCCCTATATTTTCTAGAGGGAAGCACAAAAAAACAGTTCACCCATGTGCCGAAATAGGTGATCTATAAAATGTTTCCCTGACCTTTCAACGAGGTCTCATGTTCTACTGACTCTGCTAGTCGGCCGCGCAGTAACAGTAACGTTACCTGGACGTCCCAAAAAGGAAGGATGCACTCGCATTCATTCATGCATTCATCGCATAGCTCTTGTCTGTCCCGAGATACATTGACTCTTAACGCGCGGTCGGTTGTGTTCTTCTCGAGGCTGACTTCGAGAGAGCCGCAGATGAGGTGACGCGGCTGCAGGTGCGGCCGGGCTACGGCGAGCTCGCGGAGGTGTACGGTCTGTACAAGCAGGCCACCGTGGGGGACGTGAACATCCGTGAGTCTGCTCAACCTGTCCCGCCGGATGCTCAACTCGTCCGGTCTCATTCTTGCGACTGATGTCAGATAGCGTGGTCACACACATTCCTTAAAGGAGTAGTTTGGCATTGAGCTTCCTATAGGCCTACCCTTTTATTAGGTTAATAGATCATATATAACCATCGGCGATTTTATAGGGGGGGCAATTGCCCCCACTGATTGGCCAGCCCAACTCTGCTCAAATTCTTATTTATTTATTTATTTTTTACTAATTAACACAATTATTAAATACATAGTTGTGGTTTGTACCAGTTTGTGTTAGGTCATCATTCATTTAAAAAGTGTATTTATTACTTAAACTAGGCTACCTTTAACAAAAATATATCCACCAATGGCACAACTCGTCCGTCAACCTCAACTATTTCCGGTTTGATCTGTTGCCGCAAAAAAAGAGATCTGACTGTAGCCTACTGCTCAGTGCTCAACAAGCTACAACTATAGCCAACCTGCTCACGATGGCGAAAAGAGCTATAAAAACAATTGACCACTTCTTCATAAAAAAAAATAAAACTGGCAATGCTAATGAAGAAGCTACCACTCGAAATGACACCACGGCAGGTGCAATCGAAGGCAGAAGTGCTCCAGAGGCTATCGAAGCTAGCACTAGCACTAGCAACATCACCATCGGCAAGGAAGCTAGCACCAGCAGGCAGTTGCAGTTTGATGTTGTGATGTTAAGCTTTCAAATCAAAGGTTATTTGTACAGTGCATTTCATACGCAGAGGCAACACAATGCACTTTACAGAGAACTAGGTGGGCATACGACCCACCCCTATATATTCCAGAGGGAAGCAAAAAAAAATAGTATCACCCGGGGGCCAGAAAAGTGAGCTGTAAAAATTCTTCCCTGACCCCTCTCAACAAGGCGATCGAGCAAGCTCCTGGAGTATGTTTGACCAACGGCTAAGAACATTTATAAAGCAATAAATTACATTAAATTGCATTTTCAGAGTAAGAAAGGCTAAAATACATCATAGGAGAGACATGGCAAACACTGGTGTATGTCTGTGTGTGCGTGAGTGTGAATGTGCCTGGGCCCAGATAGAGGCGAATATAATAATTGAATATAATATCTGAAAATATTAAAGAGAGAAGGTCGAATATCATTTCTAAGCTCAGTTGACAGCCATAGCGCCCACAGAGCCACAAAATGCATTCATGGGGATCTGTGCTCTCAGTTGTACTTGAGTTGCGGTGTCCTCACACCCCTCATTTCATAACTTTCTCCTTCCTCTTCTGGGTTTTGTGTAAGTTGTGTGTCTGACACTACTGAGTAAAGAAACCAGGCACTTCCCTTTTCCACCCCAATCCTGCAACTCTCACATCCCTTGCAACTCATTGGGACAATTGCTCAACTTCCTGCTTGGAAGAGCTCAGCTCAGCAGAACACTACGGAGCCCTCTCCTCACAAGGCCACATGTAGGGTGTGTTTCAGGCTCCTGGGTCTGGTCCCTAGATGCACTCAGCTTCAGCTGCATCATCTGGCTGAATCCCGGACCACCCCCAAATAAGGACGTGACACTATACCGTTACTGAGACACCGAACCTTTCTTTTCTTTTTTACAAAGCAAAATATACTTGGCAATGGAGAAAAGTTAATTGTGTCGAGTGCCCCCAGGTGGTGAGCTCTGGTACAATTTCATCGGGTGTGGGACAATGAGGCTGATGTCTACTGTAGGCTACTTGTCATGGTCACAACACAGCAGCGTGTAAATGTCTGCTTACAGCATACTCTCGATCTCAATCAATACTGTAGGTGAAAAAAGCACTGGTGGAGAAAGGAGCGTGGCTAATGGCTATAATGTAGATATACTGTATGTACTATACAGTACAGTATATCAAAACATCACTGGTCTGATCCGGCTTAAAAAGTGGCCTGAATGGGGCTACATTTCCCGTCCTGAATTATTTCCCCATTCCGCCCCTGATGTTGGGTATGGCCTAGTGCTCGGTCATAAAGTCATATTGACATGCTTGTGATGTCTAGATGAAGTTTGATGCGTTGTGCATATTGAATTGTCATTCGGATTTCTTATTAGCATAGGACTGTTCACAACTGGCATTCTTTGTAAATAGACGGGACGGGACGGCAGAACTGTTTTTTTTTCTCACGTCAAAATGTTGCCCCCCCCTACTCTCAGAGGGTAAAATCGCCTATGTATATAACTGTCCATATAAACATTTTGACAGACTTTGCACTCTTAAGATATTAGTGCTTATTTCACAGCTAAACATATAATGGATCTCTGGGCATATAGATGACCACCTAACCATATATGCCCATAGAGAACCATTGGTCAGCTGTGACTTACCTATGACATGAGAAATGAGCACTAATTTCTCAAGAGTGCACTGTCTTGTCAAAATGTTTATATGGATCGTAGTACAGTATATGATCATAAATAACCTTATAACAGGGTTTATGAGACTAAATACCAAACAAGCATAGGGATTATGTCTGACTCTTCCCTGTGAATAGCAATTAGTGTGATTGAGGGAAACTGATTTGTACAGTAGATATGTGAGTTACAGTAGATATGTGATTTACAGTAGATATGTGAGTTACAGTAGATATGAGTTCGTACAGTTGTGTTTGTACAGTAGATGTGAGACTAAATACCAAACAAGCATAGGGATTATGTCTGACTCTTCCCTGTGAATAGCAATTAGTGTGATTGAGGGAAACTGATTTGTACAGTAGATATGTGAGTTACAGTAGATATGTGAGTTCGTACGGTAGATATGTGAGTAACTTTGTGTGTCTGTCCACAGAACGTCCCGGCATGTTCGACATCCCAGGGAAAGCTAAGTGGGACGCGTGGAAAGCGAAGGAAGGTGAGAGTTTGACAGTGTTGTTGCATTCCCCGTCTTTCCGGCCTGATCCGTGCGTAAGCGACAGCTTTGTGGCGTCACCATGCTCTGTTGGTTTCCAACGCGCCAGGCATGGCCAAAGAGGAGGCCGTGGAAGCCTACATCGCCGTCGTGGAGGAGCTGAAAGCAAAGTATGGCCTGTAGGACCCGTCTGCCGTGACCTGGATTTAACATGACACTGAAGAGAACTGGAGGCCAGCGCTCCGAAGAGAAAGACCGAACAATCGATCTCAAGGGACTAATTATTTCATAACTTATGTCATTCTTGTCTCATTCTGCATTCTCATTCAACAGCCATAGCACAGTGTTTCATACAACTTCATTTTATTTCCCACAATTCATTAATATCGTAAAGAAATCTGCATCCATGTCAAATAACAGTATATGTTTATGATATTTCCATAAAAATGATTGAAGTGTATTTTACAGCCATTTTGATAAAAACAAAGTAATGAAACAATGATCTCTAGATTCTCTGTACAGTGGGCTGATCACACCGACCTTAAACAAGCGTCTGGTCCCCTGGACAGCGGGTCACTGAGGACTGCATCCTCCACATGTCCATCCTGTGCCCATTCCCACACATTGAGCCAGAGGTCCTAGAAACTTCAAAAGAACGACTGACAATCCTCCACTAAGCGCTTGTCTCTTTGTGCTGCTCTTGCCTCGGGGAATGGCCGGGCATCACAGGGCTTGGAGTAGCCAGCTGTAGTTCGACTAGACTAGACTAGCTGTAGTTCGACTAGACTAGACTAGCTGTAGTTCGACTAGACTAGACTAGCTGTAGTTCGACTAGACTAGACTAGCTGTAGTTCGACTAGACTAGACTAGCTGTAGTTCGACTAGACTAGCTGTAGTTCGACTAGACTAGACTAGCTGTAGTTCGACTAGACTAGCTGTAGTTCGACTAGACTAGCTGTAGTTCGAGCACGGCTCTGAGCTGTCAAGTGACTGGCTGGCTGGGGGGGGCGGGGGGGTGAGGGGGTATCTGGGGTGGGGTCAAGGCACGTTAGCGGGGTAGCAGGGAGACCTCGGTGAGGGGGTATCCGGGGGGTGGGGTAGTCAGGGCAGCAGTAAGACCTGGGTGAGAGGGTATCCAGGGTGGGGGTCATGGCACGCTAGCGGGGCCGCAGGGCAGCAGGGAGGCCTGGGTCAGGGGGTGGGGGTCAGGGCAGCAGGGAGGCCTGGGTCAGGGGGTGGGGGTCAGGGGGTGGGGGTCAGGGCAGCAGGGAGACCTGGGTCAGGGGGTGGGGGTCAGGGGGTGGGGGTCAGGGCAGCAGGGAGGCCTGGGTCAGGGGGTGGGGGTCAGGGCAGCAGGGAGGCCTGGGTCAGGGGGTGGGGGTCAGGGCAGCAGGGAGACCTGGGTCAGGGGGTGGGGGTCAGGGGGTGGGGGTCAGGGCAGCAGGGAGACCTGGGTCAGGGGGTGGGGGTCAGGGGGTGGGGGTCAGGGCAGCAGGGAGACCTGGGTCAGGGGGTGGGGGTCAGGGCAGCAGGGAGACCTGGGTCAGGGGGTGGGGGTCAGGGCAGCAGGGAGACCTGGGTCAGGGGGTGGGGGTCAGGGCAGCAGGGAGACCTGGGTCAGGGGGTGGGGGTCAGGGCAGCAGGGAGACCTGGGTCAGGGGGTGGGGGTCAGGGCAGCAGGGAGACCTGGGTCAGGGGGTGGGGGTCAGGGCAGCAGGGAGGCCTGGGTCAGGGGGTGGGGGTCAGGGCAGCAGGGAGGCCTGGGTCAGGGGGTGGGGGTCAGGGCAGCAGGGAGACCTGGGTCAGGGGGTATCCGCTCTGACTCAGGGAGGCTGTCTGGCCTCCCCGTTCAGATCCCGCTTCAGACGCCAACTGCGCCATCGCCGCTGGATCTCAAACTGTACCTGGAGGGAGGGAGAGAGGAGGAGGGAGGGAGAGAGGAGGAGAGAGGGAGGGAGAGGGGGAGAGAAAGGGAGGGAGAGGGAGGGAAGGGTTTGTTTATTTTAGATCCCCATTAGCTTTTGCAGAGCGGCATCTATTCTTCCTGGGGTCTACGTTTATTCCATTCCCTTGTGACAATACAGAATCACAATCTGATCAAATGACACATCACAGCACCCAGACAATACATAGACACACAATCACACTACACATGCTACAAACATACTACACATCACAATACACAAACACTGTATAAATCCATTGGACATACAAAACACATAAAACACACACTTAACACACTTAAATAAAACACAAGAAAACACCATAAACACTACAATTAGTCTATAACAATAGACACTCTGTACCAAATACTGTATGTTTACCCAAATGTAGCGTTTTTTTAACTTTTTTAACGACTATTTTGTTGTATAATATAATTTGGGTGACGTTAGAGAAGGTGACAGGCCAGGGAATGTGAATAGCCTACCTACAGGGGACTAGCTAATAATAACAAACCTGCAGTATCTAGTCAGGGGTTTTTCTTGGCTCAGAATGGGTCTTTGGGGGGTGATGCGCACACAATGTTTAGGGGAAACTTCCGTTTTATGCCGAGTAGACTACCAGCATATATAGGCCTATATTCTTCACTGTCGTTCTGACTGAGCTCACTTTTCACAATCGTGGGAAATCTCCCGACATGACATAAAATGGATATGAAAACAAAATGTTTAAGACATTGATAACCTGCCTATTAATTATCTCAATTACTAGTGGTCCAAACCATGGACAATGCAAGAGAGAGGGATGGGCTGCACTTGAAACAAGCTATCAAACGCATTTGGAGAGGATTTGAATTGTTATTTTTATTCTCAATCTTTTAGCATTTTGGCACTGGTGATTTTCCTTTGGCTCAAAAATCCTCTATGCAGGAAAAACTCTGCTAGTATAGGCTAGTGTACTACAGTAGAAACACTTGACTTGTTATTGTGTCTGAGAAGTCACCTACCTCCCCGTTTAGAAAACAGTAGAGAACAGCTACAACAAAACCCTGAAGAAGAAGAAGATTATAGTGGATTATAGTTTCCACATGAAACATATCGTAGATGTGCATATTCTATTAATGTGCGTATTCTACCTGTGTGGACGCAAGAGCCAGCTCAGCGAAGTTCCATATTTTGAACATTAACCCACTGACTCTGACTGGCACAAAGACGAAGAGGACGTACTGTGAACCGAACAGAGCTACCAAGAAAAATGTTGATTTTATAAGCCTCCTGGAATGAAAAGGATAAAACAAGCTGTTAGTATGCTGGGACAAAATGATAGGCTACAGATTACACACCCTGTATTGTAATGTATGCTGGGACTGTATTTCAGGTTTGGGTGGGTCCAAGTGACTCACAGAAGCTGGGCAGGACACAGACAACCACTGTGCACCATCTACAGTAGCACGATACAAGTTTAAAAGCTACAATTTACTTGTATTGGTAGAGTTCATGTCCGTGCACATCTGACACTCTCAGCTTGCTGACCACAATTCTCAGGACACTCATGAAAAAGAGCAAATTAGTCTGCAGGAGAAGGAAACGAAACACAATTCATCCTGGAATGAAACTCAGCACATTGTTCAATTTGTGGTGTCCCGCTGTATTCCCCCAGTCAGTGGCCATGTTTGTACTTACGATTATCAAGAGTAGGACTGGTATGCTGAGAATCCACCAGATCCAGTCACGGCCCCTCGTCTCCCAACAGCTGAATGATGGGAGGAGAATCAGGTCAACCTGCAGGTGCACAACTGTATATACAGTATATATCTATATGTCACATGTCTCGCCTCACTGTTCTGAATGAAATCAAATTATGATTACCCCTCATCCTCATAGAGGTACTTAGCCATCCCCCAGGACACAATGACAACCACTGGCAATCCTGAAAGACACACAAAAACAAATCAGAGAACAAACACAACCAACAAAAGGTCAAAACCTATGGCCGCCAATTTACTGCCAACACCCGTTGTCAATCTCTTTTACTGCAGTGCTAAGAATTAGTTGGAGCTACTGGGAGTGCATAGAACTAAATCTACTCAATTATTTCAATTACTTTATCGCTTGCTTCAGTCTGTCTGAAGGGCCAGGTGGGCGGGGCTTGTTTTTGGGAACAGTCCATTGATTCTAATATTGCGCCAGACAAGGAAGTAATTTAAATGAATTCAGTATTTGGACCCAGGTCTGATCCAGTACCTACCTCAGCCCAGGACCATGTACCAGCACTACCCTAACCCTAACCCTAGCCCTAGCAGTACCTACCCCAGCCTAGGACCATGTACCAGCACTACCCTAACCCTAACCCTAGCCCTAGCAGTACCTACCCCAGCCCAGGACCATGTAGAAGCTCAGGTACCTCCTCTTGGAGAAGAGAGCGACGCTGACCAGCGTGTGGAGGTAGTGTCCCTCCACCAGCAGCCAGCTGTAGTTGGCCAGGATGCAGTAGTTGGAGAACATGAGCACCACCTTACAGGCCACCTAGGAGACATCAGGCCAGGGTATTAACAAAACACTATACACCAAACCCAACAAACCCTTAATACACCAAACCCAGCCCAAACAGTGTCTCAGGACGAGGGTATTAACAAAACCCTTAATATACCAAACCCAGCCCAAACACAGTGTCTCAGGGTGAAGGTATTAACAAAACCCTTAATATACCAAACCCAAACACAGTCGCGCAAGGAGTGTCCTGTTTGACCAAGAGTGACTGTGGGAAGACTATTCATCTGCTATTTCTGCCATATGCATTCATTCACTCATTCACTGTGTCATTCTAGAGGGCCAGATAGAAACACCGGGTAGTGGTCACAGTGGTAGAGATCCTCGTTGGTGAAGAGGAGAGAGTCTCTGATGAAGATGAAAGCAGCTCGTAGAATAAAGGAGAGGAAGAGCTGGGTGTGGATGTAGTTCCTGGTGCAGTGGAGCTTCCTGTGGGAACAGGAAGTACTATAAGTAAGACAAAATCTTGATATGTTGAGCTTGACAACACAATATTATTGGTTGATGATTTCTAGATTCTATATACAGAGTGGAGCACACCCTAAATTATCAGAGGTGCAGACTAACGGAACATCAACAGTAAAAAAATAAAAAAGTCACACACTCAAATTTTCTCCTCTGCTGTGATTTTTATAGACCAATGTTGTGAGTTTTAGATTCAGAATAAGCAACAACAGAAATCCACAGTCTAAAGGTAGTTTGTAGTAAGTAAGTAAGTAAGTAATTAAGTAAACTTTATTTATATAGCACTCTTCACAGCACGAATGCACAGAGCGCTTTACAGTAATAAGTTAAAATCAAACATAAAATATGCAATCCAAAAACACATTAAAACCAGAAACAAAAACTAAAAAAGAACATTGCAAGCAGCAAAAAGTATCAATTCTAAATGACCAAAGGCCTGTCTGAACAAGTGTGTGTTTGGTGGTTGTCACCTGAACAGACAGAGGACAGCGATGGCAGCGGTGAGGGCGCTCACTGAGAGGGCGTAGCCCACGGTGTAGGTGGTCTTCACATAGGAGAAGTACAGATGGGACCCGGGGGTCTGCGGAGGAAACCACAGCGCTCAGCGCACAGCGGACCGGACACCTCAGCATGTCCTCCTGGGGACCATGTCTCATACCAGCTGGGGACCATGTCTCATACCAGCTGGCCTGTCCTCCTGGGGACCATGTCTCATACCAGCTGGCCTGTCCTCCTGGAGACCATGTCTCATACCAGCTGGCCTGTCCTCCTGGGGACCATGTCTCATACCAGCTGGCCTCTTCTCCTGGGGACCATGTCTCATACCAGCTGGCCTCTTCTCCTGGGGACCATGTCTCATACCACCTGGCCTGTCCTCCTGGGGACCATGTCTCATACCAGCTGGCCTGTCCTCCTGGGGACCATGTCTCATACCAGCTGGCCTGTCCTCCTGGGGACCATGTCTCATACCAGCTGGGGACCATATCTCATACCAGCTGGCCTGTCCTCCTGGGGACCATGGCTCATACCAGCTGGCCTGTCCTCCTGGGGACCATGTCTCATACCAGCTGGCCTGTCCTCCTGGGGACCATGTCTCATACCAGCTGGCCTGTCCTCCTGGGGACCATGTCTCATACCAGCTGGCGTGTTCCTTATAAGCAGCTTTGATAGATACACACTCTACTGCGTGTGTGAACCCACCCACCTCTCCGGGGAACTGCAGGGTGTCGTTGAAGGAGTAGTCACATGCTTCCTGGTGAGGAGAAAACAGGTCTGTCCAGCCAGCAGACGTGCAGTTGCGGTAGACTTTACCTGGTGAAAATGCACCGTTGGTTATGGGTCTGCTTACCCATCCAACTAAGCTATTTTAATAATACTAATACTGCAAGTAATACTCTATTACTATTTATATAGCGCCTTTATATAGCGCCTTTATATATCGCCTTTATATAGCGCCTTTATATAGTGCCTTTCCGGATGCTTCAAAGCGTTCATGTATTTTGTGTCAAATTGAAGTCTGTTCCGGAATCAATGCCAAGGCATTATTTAGTCACCCTTAGAGACAACTAAATAGTGTTGACATGTGGTGTTTTTTGTGTGTATTGCACTTCAAAGGCAAGCTGTGCTCCATTTCTGCATGGCTCTGTGTCTACAATCTTCCAATATGAAAGATAATACAGCTCCCCCTCTCCATCCCACACCTCTATGAACAGTACATGAGCACTTTATGACTTTATGAAAGTCAAACTTTTTTGAATTTCATGGAAACATATCACCTACTGTAGTGACAGACAATTTTAAGCAATAGCTCATGACAGGTCGTGGTATATGGTTATCATGTCACAGCTAAGGGATGTTGTTCGGCCCGACGTGAAGCAAAATTCGTTATAATTAGTAGTACCGTATATACTGTAATCCATAACTGTCGGGGGGGGGGGGGGGGGGGGCGTCTTACCTTCTGATTTAAAGAAGTTTGGGCAGGGCTGAGCCACGGTCTCCCCAGCAGAAGCGGAGGGCCAGCAGTTGAGGTGGTCCCACATCCCAGGACAGTCTGTAGAAGAGACCCCCAGCTTGGTTAGCGATGAGATCAACACTTCAAACCTGGCTTATTGTGTTAGAATCGAATCCTGCACACATTATAACATGTATATACTGTAATGTACTACAGTAGTATTACAACAATCCTCCCTCCTGAGCACTTATTATATTTTATTGTATTGCATTGTACTGTATTTTAGATTGCTATTCTTGCGCTTTGCCTTCAGCACTAGATTATGCTTTTAGTCACTTGTTTTAGAGGGAAGATGCAGTTGTGAGTTCTGGCAAGTAGTAGTACACTGGCTTCTCCTACATTAAATGCAATTATTGTTAGTCACTTTGGATAAAAGCGTCTGCTAAATGACTGTAATGTAATGTTCATGTACTGTATGTTGTTCATTGTATTACTTTAAGAGAACAGGATGAAACACCTTTTTTGGAGGTGAGGAGGGACTCGATGATGGAGGTGTAGAAGAGAACTATCATTGCCTTTGGAGATGAATGTAGACATTCGGAAGAACCCAGCCCCCCCCCCCCCATCACACTGAACGACACCCCAGTGACCAGTGTTGATTCCTTCCTCTTCCTGGACACCACCATCTCCCGGGACCTCAAGTGGGAGCTGTTCATTAGCTCCCTCACCAAAAAAGCACAGCAGAGGATGCACTTCCTGAGGCAGCTGAAGAAATTCAACATGCCAAAGGCAGTGATGGTTCTCTTCTACACCTCCATCATGGAGTCCATCCTCACCTCCTCCATCAATGTCTGGTTCTCAGCTGCTACAGACAAGGACGAGGGCAGACTGCAGCGCATCATCCGCCCTACTGAAGGGGTGATCGGCTGTAGACTGCCACCCCTACAGGACCTGAACACGTCCTTAAACAGATCAATAATATCGTGGCTGACCCCATATTCTGTAACTGTGCCTCCCCCTTTATTTTTTATTTTTAACTGTATAACATAATTTGTACATTTGTACAGCATTTTTTTGCACTGTTTTGTTTTTCACTTTGTATTTTGTGTTTTTTGTACTGTTTTGTCATGTCTTTGCACTGTCCTGTCCTGTCCTGTCCTGTCCTGCACCCTGTCCTGTCCTGTCCTGCACCCTGTCCTGTCCTGTCCTGCACCCTGTCCTGTCCTGTCCTGCACCCTGTCCTGTGTCGTCTCCAGCAGCGTATGCCTTAACCCTGGTCAAATCCCTCGTATGTGTGACATGGCAATAAGCAGATCTTGAGTCTTGAGTCTAAGAACATAGCAGACGCTACTGAAACTAAAATCCAATTTATGCTTTGTCGAGCGACACTTTTCAAGAAGCATAAATTAGGCTTACACACACACACACACACACACACACACACACACACACACATGTACACACACACACACAGGTAAGCCCGGACACAGTCAGTGGATAACCTCAGGCAATCTACTGAACTGTAGTGAGACAAACTGCAATACTAAACCAGAGTTGATAGGCTGTGTTTCTCTATCTAACCACTAGAGGGGAGTCATGCTAAACAGTTCTGACACCTACGGCTCTACCAAATTGCCCATTTCTCACAAATAACTTCAGAGCTGCATGCTTGGCTGACGTCTCAGAGTGGATGGCGACACATCACCTCAAGCTCAATCTGGACAAGACTGAGCTGCTGTTCCTCTCAAGGAAGGGCTGGTGCACCGGGACCTGGCCATCACCATTGAAGACACAGTGGTGACGCCGACCCGGACTGTGAGGAATCTGGGTGTGACCGTGGACGACCATCTCGTGTTCTCGGCACATCACATCCGTCACACGCTCCTGCAGATTCCTGCTCTACAACATCAGGAGGATTCGCCCTTTCCTCACTGATCAAACAGCACAGGTGCTCATCCAGGCCCTGGTCATCTCTGGACTACTGCAACTCCCTCCTTGCAGGGGCCCCGGCGTCAGCCATTAAACCCCTGGAACTTGTCCAGAAAGCTCCTGCTCGCCTGGTGTTCAACCACCCCAAGTTCTCCCACACAACTTCCCTTCTCTGTTCTCTACACTGGCTCTCTGTAGCAGCGCGCATCCAGTTTAAAACTCGGGTACAAGCCTACAGGGCAATGAAAGGCACAGCCCCCTCCTACCTCCAGGCCATGGTCAAACCCTACACCCCCTCCCGACCGCTACGCTCTGCTCCCTCAGGGCGACTGGTTGCCCCGTCACTCTGAGGCCCCTGTAGTGATCGACACGGTCACGGCTCTTCTCTGTCCAGCCCCCGCAGTGGTGGAACAACACACAGCAGAGTCACTGTCCATCTTTTGCCGCACTGTCCATCTTTGCACTGTCCATCTTTTTAGTTTGCTACTCTTGCACTTTGGCTTTAGCGCTAGATTGGCCTTAATTGTTTATTGATAATCACCTTGAAAAACATTGTTGTAGGTTATAATTGCCTTAACTCACCTTGAGCTTTGGAGGTTCTGTTAAGTAGCAGTTCATTCATGCATCTTTCCTCCTCTTTAACGAGCACTGTGTGTGGCTCACAGGCAGGGAGGACAGCCCGGACCTGAGTGGACTATCAGCACAGAGGACTACATTAGTTATATTCTTAAGATTATACGTATTTGACACCAACAGATTACCTTACAGATTAATTATTTGTTGATAACACAATTGTTCAGAAGTAAAATGTATGCCTTACTGTATGGCAGCTACTCGTGTGGTTAATATGCCACACTGAGGTTGGCAAAAAGTAGCCCATTAGCCTTATGCATATTACAAAGAGCCCATACAGACTATAGATGACCCTATTAAGATGACTAGCAAGCTTGCAACCACTGCTTGCTCACCTGTGCGTACAAAATGTAGAGTAGCGCTCCAATAATTGAAACGTTTTGCATTTTGCCAGTCGTCACTTCTATATTTAGTTCATAATTCTAGAGAGGAAAAAACTGATTCTGTAGATGAGTAGATGAGAAGCCCTATGAAACATCCATTATGGTGCCATCAAGTTGCAGAAATTCACTGAATCAAAAAAATATTGTCTCAGAAAATATCTCTGGAATCAGAAAAAGAGTAAGGTCACTCAAAAAGACAGCAGAAAGTCTCTGTAAAGACTGTTCGTGCAGAGCTGCTCATGCCTATCTCTCCATCTCTCTGTCCCCGCCCCTCGCCCCGCCCACCTGACCCGTCCCAGCGGCGGCATCACCATGGCAACCAGAGTGTTTGACCATGAGACGTTCTACAGAACAACAGGTACGTAGCTAAGCTAACGCTAGCTAACTAGACAGCACCCAGCTACATTCACTTCTACTAGGTGATTATTACCGGTAGTAGCTAAAGTAAAACAACGTATTCAGTTAGACATGGCTGCTAACTACCTTTAGCTAATAGAGATATCCATAACTAGCTAGCTAGTAAGCTACACTGGTAGGGGCAGGCATAACACATGCATAACTATTCATCGATTCAATATAGATGGCATAGTTCATACGAATAATTTAAACAGTAACCAACTTTAAATGCGTCCGTCTCTAATACAATTGTGTGTTACTACTATAACAGCTGTCAGGATGGAAGTAGCCCGCTCTGCACCAGAGACCTTCACAGAGACCTACAGGAAGAAGACCCCTCTCCCCCTCGGACAACTAGTGGAGGAGAGCAGGAAGAGAGACGTCCCCCATCACCTGCTAGACACCAGTAGGATCAATCAACACTCTTAGGCTCTGTCTTTGATCTAAACTGAGAGAATGTGAACAATCAGAGTAGCACTAGTGTACAGTACATCCATGCTGACCTCGTGCAAGCAGTTTGTCTTATGTGGACTTTAACAGATGTTGACATTCATTTTGGACCAAATATGAATACCTTTCGGTTAGTATTTTAAATGGTTTCTCTCCTGGTATTTCAGAAATCTATGCTAAGCTCCGGGGTAACGGTGTGATCCTGGCAGATCCATCTGCGCTGCACTTCAGTGGTTTTGAATTGGGGAAGGATTACTGCCGGGTTTTGGTGAGTGAAATAGTTTGCTTTATCTGACTATCCCATACAGCTCAGAGACACAGGGATACAGTGTAAGGGCACGTTTATGGTTTTAAGATAGATTACTTATAGATGGAGGCAATTTCATTGCATTTCTTTCCCAGCTTTGCAAGATATGATTGTGATTTTTTAAATTATTTTTTTATCTCCCTCAGAAACTAATCAACACGTCCTCTGACGTGATAAATATTCATATTATCCCCACTCAATCTAAGTACTTCCGCACAACATATTCAAAAAAGGTATTTCTGGTTGATTACATCAAATTGATTAGCATATTTCGTCTGATTAGTGTGGGTGCCAGGTTTGATCAATATCCCCCTCGGTTCTGATTCCCTCCAGCACCGGCTGGTCCCGGGACTGTCCTACACTGTGAAAGTGCACTTCTGTCCTGACGAATGGCGGTACTTCTACGACTGCGTTCGAGTTCACTGTAAGGTAGGAATCGGCCGTAGGGCTTGGTTTCTCCACGCCAGCTTAGCGGGCTTCAGCCGCTCTGCTCCGCCCGTCTCCCAGCGGAGCTGCTCAGATCAGCTTCCAGGGGGAACTTCCTGTCGGCGGGACACAACACACGTCAGATTCAGAAGCGTACATTTCTCTCCACGGTCGCTTTGACAGTAGAGGTTTCTCACTCGGTATCCTTCTCACTGCAGGGAGAGGAGAATCTGCTTCTCCCAGTCCACGCTTACCCCGTCATCGATGACCTGCACGTCCCCTCCCACGTCACCCTCCCAGCCGTGCCCCTCGGCCAGAGGTGAGGCACTCAGAGCTCCAGGGGTCTGTTCTCCCCTCTTCCATGTATTCGCTCAGCTTAGACGAACCTTCTTATCAATATGATAAGATGGCTGTACTGTACCTTCAAGTTCAAGCCATTACTCACTAAAGCCACATTATCTTATTTACAGAAATCCTACCTGTCCTCTAGGGCCTTTCTTATTCTAGCAGCCTAGCTCACTGTAAGGCAAGGCCAGGCACGGCAAGTTTATTTGTAGCACATTTCAGCAACAAG